>NW_026460870.1:0-74170 GCF_021730395.1 Mercenaria mercenaria | reverse complement strand
GATCCCGGGTGTTCGAAAGATCCGAGTTCGAGCCATTGAAGTTCAACTGGTATTTGTCAATGGCCAGGCAATGTTCAGAAACCTTCGTAAGCATAAGATTCCAGTCTCTCATTTCCATGAGATCGTCGTTTCTGTTTTAAGCCATGGATTATCGTTATTTATCACACACCCTTATATTTCGGGTGTAATATATGTGGCGCTGCGGTCGGAAACATGTTTCCAAAGACAGTCAATTTGCAGGTAGAAAACAAGTTAGAAATTGTCAGACTGGATTCCCAGGCTAAGTCATCCTATGAAGTTTAAACATTCTGGGTCAAGTGGTTCTCAAGTTATTATTGGAAACGGTTTTCCATGTTTAATCCCCTTTGACCTTGAACTTTGATCTAATGACCCCTAAAATCAATATGATTTATTTACTCTGCATGTCCAATCATCCTTTGAAGTGTCAGCATTCTTGGTCAACTGATTTTGAAGTTATTGATCGGAAACGGTTTTCTATGTTCAGACCCCTGTGCCCTTGATCTTTGATAAAGTGACCCCAAAATAAATATGGTTTATCCGCTCAGCAAGGCCAATCATCATATGAAGTTTCAACATTCTGGGTCAAGTGGTTTTCAAGTTATTGATCGGAAACTGTTTTCCATGTTCAAGACCCTGTGACCTTTAATGAAATGACCCCAGAAACAGAAGCACTATCAACCTATGAAGTTTGAGGTTTCTAGGTCAAATGGTTCTTCTGTAATTGATCTGAAATGAAGTGGGACGGACGAACATGTCTCTCCCAGTGAGTGGGAGACATAAATATACTTATTCTGCGCTATCATTGCAACCCGTACACCTTTACGTGATTCTTTCTACTACATCAGTCAGAAGCCGACTCACAACTCAGATATTTATTAAAGGGGAATATTCAGCATTTGACAATGTATATAGTTATAAAGAACTTAATGAATACTATAAACTTGAGAAAGAATGATGAAAATCGGACTACAAACAAAAAAAAAGATATGGCAATTTAAATATTGTCAATTCATAAAACGGCAGCCATTTTGGACACAGTGACACATATGGGCATTGCCGAATATTGTATTTCTCGCAAAATGATGTTAAATACAAAATAAACATGCAGCTTAAGGTTACGTTATACACTTTTACACACAAAATAAGGTTCAAACTATATTTTGGCCCACAAGAATTGTTACTCTTAGTTTTTAATATATGGTAATGCCCTTATAAGGAAAGTATGATGATGTCACTGTGCCCAAAATGACTACCATTTAAGTAAATAGATGGTATCCAAACGGCTTTATTTTTTTTTCAGTCCAATTTTGATACTTTTTCCGTTAGTGTTAATGTTTCACCTAGTTCTTTCTACCAAGAAATATTGCCAAATGTTGCATATATACCCCTTTAATAAAATTACATTTATTGCGTTTCTAATAGGGAATCATTTCATGTCAAACCAGAATCAACGTTCAGGAATAAAATTGTCTCAGATATTTAACAATTAACACATGATTAAAATTCATTCTGTCTTGTACACATTTAACTATTATATACAATTTTAACATGTACAAAATGTAATTTTCTTATTTCATTTCCAGACCATGACAAAAAGATATCTTTAAGCTGACTGCTCTGAAAACAAAACCAGAACAAATAATCGAGTGATTTAGATAGATATATTTTACGAAACATAATTCAAATGGTCAAGAAAAATGTATTCAGCATGCATGTGCAGCGACTGAATCTCATTTTAACCCTTACTTAATTTCTGTAATGAACTTGTCCATCTTTCAATTTGGACAGTGCCATTAATTGCTAAAAGGGGTAAAAGGGGTGCATATCCAAAAGTTACTGACTGATTGACGAACAGTGCAGATCATAACCAGACTGCATGGAAATGAAAACTGATCATGATCTGCACTGGTCGCAAAGGCAGAATTAATCGTGTTCAACATGATAATTGTTAACGTTTTGTGGAAATAATTCAATTCATATTATGTAGAAACTGTAAATACAATAGTATGCGTGTAGAAAAGTTTCTCTTTGATTAGTTTAAACATATTTTATTTCAGTAATACATGAAACATTTACAGAACAATTAATTAAGAAATTGGACAGAAAGCTATATCAGCTTACGGTTGTCCTCTCCTTATTGGTACAATTACATATTTTTTCATGGCATAACTGATTGTACATGAATACAGTATATTTCTCTTTGATTAATATTTTGATATACACGTACTCTATGCACAGAAACATTCACAGACTTCAACTTTTTGCCATACTTGCTGACTTCGGACACAGCAAATTGACAATTCCGAATTTAAATATAGCAAATTCTGGTCTGACTGTATGCGTAAACCCATTTGTCTCATGAAGCATAAACTTAGCATTCCCTTTTGATTATCCTTCCTTGTTCAACTTTCCCCTTCATCCTACCCCCTACCCCTTCCCATTTTTCTATATTTTATAAAAAATTAAAATGTACTTGTAGGATTTTTAAGCAACCCGTCTATAATATTTTTCCGTTTCAGCTTCTGTTGTGTTTGTGGTGCTCTGTGCTTCCGAGAAATCTACCCTTACCCATTATCTTTCATATGCTGCAAGATGAGGATGAATTATATACCAATATTTCTCTTCCAATCAGTGATTAGTGTTAACAGCACGTGACTGTACAATATAGCTCCGTATTTTAAACTATGCAATCCGACTAGTTTGATACAAGTTCCCTTGTTAACAGTAAAATCCGTAGACCGATATCAATATACTAGTAAGTGACACACTGCTTCTTTTCGATCATCTGGACTGTATGTGGAATCATACGCTCGCCTGTTTAGTTTTTCTTAGCATATACAATATATTATGAAACATTTCTTCTAATAAAATAAATATGAATGAACTAAAGAAAGCTTCAAAAGACAATTCTTTATAAGATAACGATTGACATTTCTATCTTCTGTATTTTCTTTCAGATTAACACATACTGTTGTACATTTACTTATGAATCAAAGTCCCTGAAAACATACTGTGTCTCTCGTTTTCTTTTTCAAAGAGAATATTTCCTGATGACGTACCCCAGCTCTTTACTGACGCCCTCTGGTGAGCTTTCATGGCAGATGTTGTTTCGATATTAAAACAGCTGGGGAAATCTTTATCGTAGAATTTACCTACAGTATATAACACGTCTTCAATATATATACCGAAGGTAATAAATTGTGAAAAGGTATGTTCCATCTATCGGAGCTGTAAATATCCCTGTAGCGTTGTTATAAGCGTTTCCAATGTTTACAACGTTCTTGGTGAACACAATCACTTTGTTATCTTCTACGTCAGTGGATGCAGGGCTTCTGGCTTTAAATGCGATATTTGGTACCAAGATTGACGCTTAAAAAGAAAATAGAACAATATGACCTGGACTGCATCGTTTTAATCAATCTGATTTCAAAGCATAAGTGAATTTTATTTCATTAAGCATACTGGCAAAGACAGCTGTTGACAGCGTCTATATGGACTTCAAACTGTTCTTTAAGACAAATTATGAAATGACAGATATATTCTATTCCTGCAACATCAGGAGTTATGAATATGACTGCGTACCAAGTTATGTGACAATTGATAAAAGAATTTTTTTCTATTAATATAATGAAGAGAATATTTGAGCCGCGCCATGAGAAAACCAACATAGTGGGTTTGCGACCAGCATGGATCCAGACCAGCCTGCGCATCCGCGCAGTCTGGTCAGGATCCATGCTGTTCGCTAGCGGTTTCTATAATTGCAGTAGGCTTTGAAAGCGAACAACATGGATCCTGGCCAGACTGCGCGGATGCGCAGGCTGGTCTGGATCCATGCTGGTCGCAAACCCACTATGATGGTTTTCTCATGGCGCGGCTCATTTGATTTTTTAATTAATTAATTGTTAAACAACTGCTTAACTTGACAGGTAAAAGTTATCACAGAAAATTCTACAATGTCTACAGCACTTTAATACATGTATTTGTATTGTATTTACCAAAATGCATAAACCCCAAAGCTCCAAAATACATATTATTTTAAATTATATGAATGCCTCAGACGAACATCGAAGTAAAAGAAAGCAATTCACTGTAAATACTTAAACAAGCACGATTTAGTCAGTATATTTGGTTCTATTGTGTCTGTTTATATTATTCAAGTATTTTTTTAGATATACAATAAATATTTTTAAATATATGTCGCAGAGTGCGGCAATTACTGTTTATTTTTTGATGTTATAAAAAATTCTTAAGCCTTTCAAACAAGTCTAAAGAATTTCTAAAATAAAAGATTACTAACAATCTTACGAACCTTCAAGTTTCGCTATCTTTTCACTGTATTCCTCCAACGCGTTTGCTTTCTCTGCTCTTAGATCATCGATTTCCTTCCATGCCTTCTCTTCAATATCATTTAACACTTTTCTAACATCCGTTTTCAGCGCTTCGGAATCCTCTGCTACTTTCTCCCAATTTTGCTTCAGTTGCTGCAAAGATTCCAGAACGAGGCTGTTGGTATTCTTTATTTCCTTTTCCATCTGTCCAACATTAAATTCCACTCTAACCATTTTCTCCAGGAGTTGTTCTTCATAGGCAAATTTAGAACAAACTGGTTCAGAAACAATTGGTGTTACGAATGAACAAACCAAAAGAAAACGTGAAAGTAACACTTCCATGATAACAGATACAAGATTTCACTCACCGATGCTGTGCGATATAACTTGCAGGTTAAAGTAGCGAAAATACCTGAAATTTTGTGCATTTAAACCAAAGAAGAGATAGTACAGACATAAACATATGTCTGATGTCCGTATCTCACGACCCATCTGGCTGGATTCTAGATTTATCTTGAAAGTCATTTCAGTTATGCATATTTGTTTATCGAAAAGTAGATAGCATAATGGTAAATGTTTTGTATGTAGTAAAAGATACAAGAAACTTGATTTTAAGACGGTTTTGAATATAACAATAAACATTAGCTATCAGCGTTTTTCTTTTCACACAGGCAAGTCAAGCCATTTTTTTTTTAAACAAACAACTGTACGGAAAAAACGGTTAGAACTACAAAGTTAATTAAAATAAGAAAGGTAAGTAATGTAGAAAATAAGAAGCTAAACTTAGATATTTATCTGGTATCAATATAAATATATAAAAAGTTCACCCCTGTGTTATGACTTGAGACATACTCAATAGCTTATAAATATACAGTTTTTAACAGATCAGCATAGTGTTATTGGCCGCTGTGATTGCTCCTTCTAGTAATACAGCTATAATAGACTGATTGTGATTGCTTTAAAATGATTTGTTAGAGACAAGTCGAGTATTAAAACAAGATGAAACCGTTATAATTTCGTTGTAGGCTTTTAGTGACCTGTAAAACAGTCAATTTACGAGTCAGTAGTATAGAACAGAAGTTGGTTGCAAATAGACGAAATAACTAGGGACAATTTTACACAACTAACGTATTTGTTGTCTCATGTATTATCCTGTCCTATACGGATGTAACGGTCAGTTTTCCCCAGTTAGTATACCCGCTGTTAAGCTCCCCCACCCTCTACCCATTTCCACGGTTCGTTTTCCGCGTAATATTTGTACTCAAGCAAGGGAGAAAAACTGACTGGTTAGTTTTTTTCTCCTCTTTTATAAGTTTTTACCACGGTGACTTTAGCTTTTGCACACATACATTGGAGTACAAAGTGAACAGTTGCCGCCCCTCTCATCCCCACTTTTTCTTGGAGACCCCTTTTACTTCAGTTTACTGTACACAAGTGGGAGATAAAACTAAATTATTTATAGTGCATTTTGGCACTTTGTTATCAACCAATTTGTCATTACCTTATTTGCAAACTTATCTTTCGTATTTCAAACGTCTCTATTACAGTCGTATCCCGTCAGTATCTGACATTCCGCCACAAGCACAACCTATTGAGACTGCAATACACATACTGTCACAGCTCAACACTGTACGTATCCAAACATTTGCATGAATGAAGTGGCAACTTGTCTTTAAGTCAACCAGATTTGAGAGATACTTTTATCTAGGTAACTACTGTGATGAACAAAGACGACTGTGTGGCATACGTCTCTGTTTCATAACAATTTGCAAACTATCATCTTGACCTGTTGCTCAGTACTTCAGCAAGATTTCAGAGTCTTACCAAGACATATACATGTATCTCCGCAATATGAAATATAAGACAATGTGACTGGTGCACGATGGAAGATAAATTACCTCTTGTTCAATATGATTGGTATCTATTTATCGAACTGCGCGCTTTAGGTGGGAAATGTACGATTGAAATTGGTTAACGCATTTTCCCGTTCATGACTATGGTTATTATAGTATATCAAGGGCTAGGGTATAACATGTAGAGTGGCATTTTCGTTCCAGTCTAGAGCCAGTGTATTTTATCAAATATTTAAACACAAATTTACATTAAGATTGGTAAATACGTTTAACTCCAATTAACACAAATATTCATTGATTTTTTACCACGAGGTTATTTTGAGGAGAATTTGTCTCGCATCTAAAATCTCCTGATAAAATATCGATGTAGACATAAGTATGGCATGTCAAACGTTGCTAAATTATATATGTATGTTATTATTACAAATGTATTGTATGTTTGTTATTGTTATTCAATGTCATGTCATTCATATTCTAAAAGTCATTATTGTTATTCTATATTTCGTTATTCTTATTGTATCTTTGATATTGTTATTCAATGTCGTGTCATTCATATTCTAAGTCTTACCATTGTTATTCTGTATGACGTTATTCTTAAGGTATATTCGATATTCTTATGGTAATAGTCATTATTGTTATTCTGTATTTCGTTATTCTTATTGTATCTTTGATATTGTTATTCAATGCCGTGTCGTTCATATTCTAAGTATTACCATTGTTATTGTATATGTCGTTATTCTTATTGTATGTTCGATATTTCGCGTACAAAACAAGCAGAATGGTTTTGACTCGGATAAAACACAGCCGAAAACCACGATTGAGATGAATTCAAATGCCCGCAGTCTTCGTACAAGAAAATGTGAGGTAATAAAATTCTTTCCACCATGAATGGTTTACACTAATAATAACAATAAACGTCTGCTTAAATCCGGTTATTTATGTAAATTTCTAACAAAAAATGAGTGAACGCCAAATATACAAAGTCAAGGTCGATTCACACAGACTTTAAAAACCGTCACCGTACCATTCCGTATGGAGGTTTACTAGGATAGAGTGAACCATTTTTTTATATTTTTTTTACCGTGGCTGTCCTCATAAAATGATAACATGTTTGAGCTTCGAACTCTCGGCCCAGTTTACACATATAGCACATATACTTGAAAAAGTAGTCCGTCAGTTGCATTGACGGTATAATAAAATCTGTAAAAAGATCCCTTGAAAGCAAAGAATACAACCAATAAGAATACTAGCAGACTCGGTTCGATTGAGCCTATTCATGAGAGGTAATGAAATGTGTAACACCTCTCACGCCCCCTAGCACCGGCTTAAGCGGAACTCTATTACACATATGCTGAATGGACTCCATGATCCCAAAGGACCAGAAAATATAACAACACTGAATCCTGCATTGACTGAATAAACCTCAAGTTTACACGGCAGGCAGATATCGGCTTGATAAATGCATAGTGGTAGGATAAAATGTAAGTTATACCAACATTATGAGATGCTCTTCCTACTGCGTCTAATTATTTGTAGATTAAACTAATGGTTGTTTTTAATAATTTATCGAAATTAAAAATAAAACACATACAAAAATGTTTCAGCGACACGAGAAAAGAGATTTAGAATACATTTCAGTGCGTCTTAATAGCGTGATGAAGTCAGAATTGTTTCTTACGTTATATGGAGTCGAATCTTCAATAGAATCGGGAAAAATTAGGTATTCTGGCAAAAGACCATGCTTATATTTGAAAATCAGATTAAGTTTTTGAATTTTTCTACGACCTGACAAGGAGACCAAACCAATTTCTTGTGCAAGACGCTCTATTAATACAGAACGCGTGAGACCTGTCATTATTCTGGCAGCTTCATATTGGATGTTTTTATTTTGTTCATATTCCGTTCAACTTTCCCAAAACCATTGGTTCGTATTTAGAAATAGGTCTTAAAAAAGCTATATGAATTTGATTAAGTGTAACGCATTTCAGCTTATATTTTAATTAACACATAGATCCGAGCACTTTCGATACTGATGTCAAACTACTATTTATATGGTCATGCCATTTTCCATCTTGGCTGAAAGAAATTCCTAAATGTTTATAATGGTCGACAAAACGCAGAGGTGAATTTTCAAAAAAAAGGGATAGTTTCATGGAATTAGATAGCACAAAGAACATCATTTCTGTTTTAGCTGGGTTAAACTTAATCAGCCTTTGCTTTGCCCTGGAAGATTTTTTTCGAGGTTAGAAATTAACAATTATACCATGAGAGGAAAGTCACGTGTAGAAACTTGAAGGGAGTTGTCGTCAGCATATAGACGAGTAGTACATATAAGCGACTCAGCAATATCATTAATATAAACTAAAAATAATAAGGGACCAAGCACTGACCCTTGAGGATCCCAAGCATTCACATATTTTGTATCGGAAAATGATTATCTGACAAATACACTCTGAGAATGGTCTTTTAAGTAGTTATCTATCCAGTGAGAATATTGCCCGAGATACCATACTAAATACTAAATATTAACCCCTTATCTCAAACCATATCAAACGCCTTGAATGTGTAACAAAATACCATACATGTCGGTTGTTTTTCGACAATGGATTTACATATTTGATTATAGATATCATTAAGTTAGTAGACTGTGGAATGACCTGGTAGGAAGCCAGACTGATGTTTGTATATTCCGGAAAGATTGTTGGAATGGAGATGATTATACTGTATTCTTGAACATGATTCTTTCCATTACCTTGCCTAAGCAGCTTATTAAGAAAATGAGTCTGTAGTTGGATGACGAAGATTTTTCGCTCTTTTTGAAGATTGGCATAACTTTGGCTAATTTCCATGATTTCGGATACATTTGTTCAGATAGTGGTCGATTTAATAAAATTTTTAACGAGAAACACACTGACTTTGACGTCTGTCTTAACAGTTGATTGCTTATTTCATCCGGGCCGCTAGCCTTATTAATAGCTTAATTCGATAAAATGTCCGTTATATCTTATGTTATTACAATGGTGTTGAGGATGCTATCAGTTTTAAGATTGAATTCTGGAAGACCAGTTTGTGAGTCATCAAGCGTTGAAATAGAGACAAAATAGTTACTAAGACGGTTTATTATTATTATTATACCAAATTAGTTGAGCGTCCTTTTCATATGAAATATACGTTCAAGAGCGCTTTACAATTCAACATGCGACATATCGCAGATATGTAGGAAAATCACAAAAAATGGCATGTGCAATATCAAAACTAAAACGGAAACTGAATAACTTGATTAAACACACATTTATATAAATGATTTATTCAATGGCATTGTACATAATAACAAAAATAGTTATTATTATAACAATATAAACAATGAAAATGATAATAATTACAGCCTTATTGTGAGACTTGTTTCAGTCATCTCAAAAAATAATCTCCCATATTCTTCTTGAGTTTTCAGTGATGTTTTAAATGAACACAATCATGTTGAATCCCTTATTCCTGGAGGGAGTGCGTTCCAAAGCTTTGCAGCGGCTGTTTCAAAACGTCTATTACCGTAAGTCTCGTTTTGGTTGGTACACATTCAGCATTTTCTTTATATATACTGGACCTTTGTTATGTAATGTTTTATAGGTAAGTGTTAAGATTTTGAATTGATTCTCTACTCTAAAGGTAGCCAGTGGAGATCTTTCAGGATAGGAGTAATAGCGGATAGCGGGACGATTTTGTGATCAGGCGGGCTGCTGTACATGTGTTTTAAACGTGCTGCAGTCGTTTAAGATTTGTTTTTGGTATTCCATGCATCAGTACGTTACAATAGGTCATCCGTGATGTTACCAGGGAGTTCACCAGAGATTTTGTTGCGTCAGTTGTTAGATATTTTCTTATGTGACCAATTTGTCTGATCTAACCATAACACGATCTGGATACCGAATTTATGTGCTGTTCCATGTCTAATATCGCGTCAAGCATTGCCCCAATGTTCCTAACACAGGACGATGGTTTTATTTCAGAGTTGCCAACAGTAATTGTGACGTTTCCAACTAAATGAGCAGTTTTGTTTGAGGCGAAAACTATCACTTCCGTCTTATCTGTATTTAGCTTGAGCATGTTGCTATGCATCCATAACACAATTTCCTGAAGACACAATCACTTTGTACGATATATTGTATCAGTTTGAGATTGCTTATTCGTTGGTTTGAACGATAGATGAAATCGCGAATTGTCAGCATAAAAATGATTTTTAAGTCCATGTCTTTTGCAGGTGGAACCAACAGGCTTCGTGTACATGGTGTAAAATTTGGGTCCTAGTACTGAACCCTGGGGAACACTGAAATGCATCTGGACTGGTTTTGATAGTTTCCCATCTATACACACCGTTTGATAACGATCAGTGGGATATGATTTCATCCAAGAAAGAGGTTTATCAGCAATTCCGAAATGATGTTCAACACGGTGTAACAATGTTGCGTGGTCTATTGTATCATAGCTGCTGACAAATCAAGTAGCACCAGTATAGAGACCTCACCTTGGTCAAGGGATTCGAGGATATCATTTTGTACTTTCACTGTCGAATGGAATTTCCTGTATGCTGACTGATACTCTTCGTGCAGATCATTTTGTGTCAAATGTTCTTCAGTGCGAGAGTTGAACACTTTTTCTACAATTTTGGAGACATATGTTAAATTTGAAACTGGTCTGTAGTTATTCAAGATATTTTCATCAAGATTTTGTTTCTTCAAGAGAGGTCGTATACGAGAGCTTTTGAAATATTTTGGTACGGTTGAAGTTTCCAAAGATAAGTTCACTATTTTTATTAGAATTGGTGAACGTTCGGCTGTGCATGATTTTAAAAGCCAAGTAGGAATTGGGTCGAGCTCACATGATTTATTCGGTGAAATGTTAATAAGCTTTTTGGCTTCTTCTTCTGATGCTGGATTGAAAGTCGTTAAGTGGCTAATATCACTGTTCGATTGCGTTTCCGTTTCTTTATCGCTTGTGTTTGAATTTGAATGAATTTGTGATGTTATATTGTTCCGAATGCCTTCAACTTTTACAATAAAGAATCACTAAATTCCTGTGTAATATTTTACCCGAGGGCAGAAAAACCTCGCTAGGTCCGTCCAATAGATGTTTAGTGATCTTAAACAAACATTTTTTGTCCCGTCCACAGGATGAAACTTTGTTCAAGAAGTAATCAATTCTAGCTTTTCGTAGCATTTTGTTCATAACAGCACATTGGTTTCTGTATACGAGGGCTGTTCCAAAAATAATGTCATTTGTGTTTTATTTCGCGGAAATCGTGTCATGTGTACACAAAACCACCTCGTGTCGATAGAATGATCACTGAATCGTAACATAGGTAAATATCTCGCTCACACGTTCACTGACCTTGGTACAGTGTACATTGCTTTATAGCGTATTCATTACACTTTACACAAAATGACTGGGAAAAGAGCTGAAAATATGCTTGAAATTAGGGCCTACATAAAAGGTAGGTCGCTACTCGACATGAAGCTTGTCGATATTCACCGTGAGGTGTGCAACATTTATGGGGAGGGTCAAATGTCTCACAGGACTATTTGCAGGTGGGTAACTAAATTTAGGACCGGACAGCAGCAACTCAAAGATGCTGCTCGCACAGATCGTCCTGCAACAACTACGTCGAAAGGTAACATCGAAAAATCCTCAATTTGCTAAAAAAGGATGCCCGATTCACCGTAAGGCAATTGGCCCGACTGACAAACTTGTCGTTAGCACGAGTTCATGGAATTTTGAAGAAACACCTAAAACTTAGAAAAATAAATGCAAGATGGATACCCCATTTGTTAACAGATGAACAAAAGAGGACCCGTGTAACAATGGCAAAAAAACTTCTGGACATGTACCCAAAATACAGCAAAAAGGTTTTTGATAATATAGTTACTGGTAATGAAACTTGGGTTTATTATTTTGAACCAAAGCGGAAGTATTCCAACCGAATTTGGGACACCAAAAATGCGAGACGCCCAAGTAATGACAAACGAATACGAACGGTGAAGAAGGTTTTGTATGTATTTTTTTCACTCACAAGAGTCCAATCATTCAAATTCCGGTACCAAAAGGCAGTACGGTCATAGGAAAATTCTATAAAAAAAGTTGTTCTAAGAAAATTGAAGAACTACTACAAAAGTCGCCGCCCCAAAACAGGACTTAAGTACCTCCGACTTTTGCATGATAATGCACCCGCTCACAAGGCACGCATTGTGACCGAGTTTTTGGAGTGAGAGAAAGTTACCGTCCTTTCACACCCTTCGTTTTCGGCAGACCTGGCCCCCTGCGACTATTTTCTGTTTCCCAAACTTAAATATCATCTGTCTGGAAAGAGATATAAATCGAGAAATGCCCTTGGATCTGCTTTTTATCAGTATCTGATGGGTGTTCCCATAGAAGAATATGAACAATGCTTCCAAAAGAGGACTGACCGGCTCAAAAGGTGTATTCAGGCTGACGGAGAGTATTTTGAAGGGCAGAGCAAGTTAAAATGATCAGAACATTTGCAGTATAGGAGAACCGATGCAAGTGACATTACTTTTGGAACACCCCTCGTATTTGATTAATTTCAAGTCTGCTAGTACGTCTTTTCTGTTCAAGTTTTCATCTGGTGTGTTTGGCGTCGTGAAGTTCTTCTGTGTACCACGGGCATGTAGGTCTTTGCGTTATCGTTTTGGTTCGTTATGGTGCATGCTTATCAATCAGCACCGAGAATCCAGAGGTATATGCCTCTACTATCTCTTCAGCGTCGGTACATTGTACACTATTGCAAAGGGTTTCAGATGCCATTATATCAGATTTGAATGACTCAATATCAATAGAGCGCAGTCTGTTTTGTGATACAGTGCCCCCTGTTATAATACAAACTGATTGATGCTCTCTATAAGATTAGGTCGTTACCCATTCAGGTACAACATCACAGAAATAAAGAAACGGAGAGAAAATCGGTTAATGGGAGCATAATATAGTATTTCGAAGAACAACCGTACGAGATTTGGAGCAAATGCGAGCGTATGACGGTTGGGCAGCACCTCGGAACACCACAACAAGGTACAATATCAAAACACAGTTCATATTTCCTAAGTTTACCAAATGGAAATTTAACAAAATTAAAGTCCACAACCCAGAAATATCTCCAGGACTAGTGCCTTTCGGTAAATAGAAGTTAGAATTTAGTAGTTTCTTATTTTGTATTGATATAATAATTATGGAGTTATTTTCAAAACACGAAAAAACAAAAAAAAAACAACAAAAAACATGTGTTAATTTCTACAAAATACTAACCACTTATCCTTCAATCTATTAGTTTTTGTTTATGTACTTAAGGAAGGAAATAATACCGCAGCGTTATGACCGTCGTGTTATCGCTGTCGAATTGGGGACATGCAATGTTCACGACAGTAAAATGACACAAAGGTGCTGACAAATCGACGGTGATCACAAGCCTAGAACAGACACTGTAGAGAGGTGGAGTTGTAACATTCTACTTACATATTTGTACCTGTAAAACCAACAAACTATCATCACAGTTTAGAACGAAATTCGGGTCAGCATCTGTTAACACATTAAACATTTTGTAATTTCTTTACAACTTAAAAAAAAAAAACAAGAATAACAACAAAACAACCCCCTCAAAAAAAAAAAAAAAAAAAAAAAAAAAAAAAAAAAAAAAAACAACAACAACAACAACAACACCCCAAAAACCAACAACAACAACAAACAAGACAACATAAAAGATAAGAGAAATATTTGATTTGTTCTATACAAAAATTATCAAAACCAAAGGCAACATTATGATATGTGAATTGTCAAAAAAAAAAATTAAACGTATGATGTAAGTCAAGGAATTGATTGGTGAATGGAATTGTTGCTTTATTTATGCACAAAACTATATACAAAACACACCAAATCGCACCTCCATCAAGTCAATTATATATGCAAATCTTCAGTGATGAGTGAAACAGAGAAATAAGGACATCTTATCACACGTTTGACGTCGCGGAAGTGAAATAAAACCATTTCATAATTTTGGTATTACACGTAAACGCTTTTACGTTGCCGTCGTTTTAAGTTTGAAAGGCGTTGGTCGAATTGACTTGCTCTGAAAAGGGTAAATAAAGATTTAACAGTAAAAAGAGTATTTATAGCATATAGCTTCATAGTCCAACTTGTGACGTAATTATTACTTTTATCACATTTCTGTCTGATATTACGTCCAACTCTCAGCCATGTCTAAAAATCAGTGTGATCATGATAGTAAAATGTTTGTAATAGGTATGTGCATTTTTTTTTCGCATAAAACATGTAGGAAAAAAACTATAAGTCTATGCATGATCATACGTCATTTATCACGGTGTTCGATTTGTCCACCGAAGTTTATCCGGGACGTGACGTTCATTTATAAAAGAACAGGGAAACGAAGCTATAAGATATAGAGCAAAATCTCTACTATAAAAATGTATTGTGTATTCAGAATTTTTTACTAAACAGTAGTTACTTATAAATACAAATTCAGCTGTGTAAATGCGCTAAGAATTCGTATATGACACTTGGGTGACGTAAGAAGAATGTAACGTCAATGGAGCAAAATATGACTTTCCTCGGACGTTGCGAAATGATCATGACGTGTACAATAATTTTTACCATACCATCTGCAAGAAGAAAATATGCTGCATGGAAATGTTTTCCTTTTTATAATTAAGGATAAAAGTCCAACAGAAATTTCATTGTGTTCTCTGTACAACAGTGATATTGTATCTTCAATTAAAGGTTTTTGGTGTCGTTCATAATTGATAAATCTAGTTTATTGGAGATAAACAGGAATTTTTTCAACGATTCTTCTGCTACAGACCATACACCTTCTGAGATCATGAGCACACTCGGCGCAACATTTTAAATGCCTGCAAGGAAGAAATAATATATCGGGATTCCTCCTGCGACACACGATGCATTGTATTGGTACCCTTCCAGAATTGGGAGACATCTCTGGGCTCATGTCAGGGACAGCAGCAGCTCCTGCAGGAAAATATAGATTAAAGATCTTTCATTTCTTCCTACTACAATTATATGTCTTGTTTAAATATTTTAAGCAACATGTTTGATGGTACTGTGCAATGTCATCAATGGAAAACCAACAACATTATTGAATAGTTCTTAAAGACAATAGCAATATAGTTACTTTAATGGTATAGATTCTAGTTTGATGTAACTACATAATTAATATATTAAAAAAATAACTCTTTGACAAGGTGCCTTTCGTCTGATGACTTGTATGAACACCTTTTTCCCTACCTTGTTCGGCGTGTTCTTGATAACCTTCAGCCACTTCAGTGTTCCGTATCTTAAATTAAATAACAGTATATGTATGTTGTTTAAAGTTTCTAAAATATCAATATAGGAAAGCACGTTTTTTAAAAGTTGTCCAGTTGTGTTTAAATTTTCAAGCTAATGATACTGGTATTATAAGGTCTTCTATTTGACTGACCATTCTATTTCGCTTTCTTTCGCTGTTGATATCCTTTACATTGCCGTTTTAATTAGTTGCATGTAATGACAGAAGTCTGTCAATAAAATATATCAATGATTTAAGTTCAACACGTTCTTACAACAGATACCAGAACAACGATCCTATAAATGTTGAAGCTTAATAACCACATTATCTGCATCCTCTTTTTATTATAACTTAAATAAAGGTTTTTCTACTTTAAATAAGATTTGTTCATTTGTGCTTCCGTTTCGAGGATGGTGCTACCTTTCTATTAATAACAAAAGAAATTGTTAGAATAGCAGCCTCTAAATCATATTTTAAAAAGCTTACTTACGGAAACCTGCTGAAGAACGTTTATACGGAACTGTTCGATAAAGGCCTCGCCCTTTTGTTCACGCAAGAAATGACAACGCGGATACCAACGGGCATGTTCTGCCCAAGGATCCATCCTGTGTTCCCAGTTGCGGACTTCTCCACCACAATAGTAACATTTTAATATGTCGCCAGACCCTGAAATGCAATTTTGAAACATGAATAATTGCGTGGTACACAAAGGCATTTTTGTTTCATCATTTGTCATCTTCTACAGATATTATCAACTATCATAGCAGTTCCAACCGTACATACATCGTATATTTCTCCCTAGATTTTTTTCAAAACATTTTCCCTGTATATTTTACTCATTTAATTTTGTTCAGTTGTGATAGAGAGAAAAACATATGTCTAAGACTGACGAATATATAGATCGAGTTTCATCTATACAGCTGATAACGATTATCACTAACATCCCTTAAAGCGCTATAGGTTAAGCACACCCATTTTTATCGACTGGTCCAAATTCGACGGAAAAAATCATTGCATTTGTACATTTTATCAACGCTGAAAACGATTAATATTTGAACGGTGTACCTTTTATAAATCGAATTGTTTAAACCGTGCTAAATATTTGGAAGTATAGACATGTTTGTACATGACTATTAGAGATTTTCAACTTACTTCGACGCGGACTGCGGACAGCGGACTGCGTACTTACAGTAGGGGTTTTCTCAAAATATTTAAAGGTTCGCAAGAAAAAAGATACCTGTGGTATATATGTTTCTTTTACCTACATGTGTAGTTACTTTGCCTTCTCAGTTAGTGTATTGTGATAATTATCTGCTAATACAATACATACGTTTGAAAATATATGGATAGTAAACACTCGTAATCGCAATTTTCAGATATTTTTAGTTCATGTCGTATTTAAACGAGTCGGCTACATAAATGTCTACATGTAGGATTTCGACTTTCTACGACTTCGAGCCACCAGTGCAACGATAATACTTCATCTTAATATGTCCATGCATTAAAAAAGTCAACTTGAAACATGGATTTGAAGATAACGGCGATTCCTATAAAAAACAGTTTGGGTTTAATTTGTGTCCGTCCATACGGTCCCTAGACTTGTATTTCCTAGTAACAACATAAGAAAAAAGCAGTACAAAATATTATTGTGAAAAAAAAGATACATTTTGAATAAAACAAACGTCCGTTTAATTTTTGTTGCATAGTATAAATACCGTGTTCTCGTAGACTTCTGTACTGAAAAAGTCATTGTTTTTCATTAATTTTGATAACTGTAGAATGTTACATAAAATCATGAGAAGTTTAATGAAATATCTTAAATGATTTAGTTCAACAATGTCAAAACATACGGGAAGTTCTCATACATGCATCTTTCATCCCTGTCGAAACGAGATCCGATATATTACCATAATTTAGCGACAACATCCTGAATTAGTTCTGTATCAGCATGTTTGAAAATTAAAAAGAAAGAATATTCACTTCATATTAACATAATCTGATATCAGATTTTGAAAAATGATCAAGACATGCTCGATCTTGATTACTGAGATCACGCCAAGACTGAATTCCTGGGCTTCTGTTTTCAAAACATTTTGGGTCTCAGCTGAGTTTGATAACGAAACATTGTCATTGATATCAATATTGCATGTTAAAATTTAAGATTTAAATTCATGACTATTTTCAAGTGGCTATTCAGTATGGATTGGCAGTCTCAACTGGAATTTAATCTTGTTCAATCTAAAACCCAGCTGAGACCGAAAATTGTTTTGTGAAGAAAGGGCCTGAGAAGCGTCCAAGTTCAAAATTCCGATCATATTTCAAAAATGTTTTATGGCCAGTAAATGCATAGAATTGTCAACGAGATTATATTCTTGAATTAGTCAACTCCTATGACGCCATTTGAGCAATTCTGTGCAGTCATTTGATACAACAAGCTTTGAAGTCGAGACTAGCCTTTTATCATTATTTACAAAGCCTTTTTAGTCGAACACATGCATAAAAGGGGTATGTGTAGATACTTGTCTTCAGGGAACTTGAACAAAGATTTAAACTCATGAAAACTCAAGGTCTATATTGGTTTAAAAATTCATTATGTAGCCATCACGTACATCAAGGTTGCCTGACCGGGAAAACTGAATGAATTCAGTATCGTATAAAACTGAATTCGTAAGGTTTGAAATGGTTAAGAATATAATAATACCACGCGCGGCATATTTTTACCGCGATGCAATGTCACGCATCGTACCGTGCATATTCAAAATTGTGTGTCGTACAATAGCATTTCAGCGTCGCGCGTGCTATAGTACGAAATCCCATGCTCCATATACACTATATACATTTTTGATACCAAATATGTTGTTGTGATCCCCTACCGTAAGGGTCGGTGAACCTCTTGCGGCGCAGGGGAAGAGTGTCTTTCTCGATCCTCACCAGAAGGTCATTGGTTCAAATTCTGGTTTATAGGGTATGTTGAGCGTTGAATCAACAGCCGTTTTCACTGCTAGCGAATACTAGCTAGAACCTTTACGAAATTGACAGCAAGCATATAAATAAGTTGCAGCACTTCAAATAAAAAAGAAGTTTGCGATACAGATCCTCTAGCTTCTTGTTCATAAATACGGTAGTCGAAAGATTTGAATATGCATTAAATCAAAAAGCGATATAAAAGGTAAAAGGGTGAACAATTTTAAAATGCCCCCACACTGTTAAGAAAATATATTGGTAATTCATATACAATAAAACAGATATTTATAAATATTGTAGCTGTCTTTTCTCAGATATTTTAAATGAAAACAGTATTATGGCATTAGAACTGGATGCTAAATACTAGTATGCAACTATTCAATTATGTATAACTTCCTCATATACAGTTTGAGAAAACCCCTATAGTAAGTCCGTAGTCCGTGGTCCGCAGTACGCGTCGAAGTAAGCTGAAAATCTCTATTAATATGAAATAGACATTGACTTTCGCCCGTATATTTCTATGGGTTTTTTTATAATTTATTATATGACAAAACTTTACCTTTATAATAAAATCCTGCACGTGCGAAGTCTCTGTTTTGGTTTATGTTGTCAAAGGGACTAGTCTGAAAGGACAGGAAGCGATTTTCTTCGTGTGCATAATCTGTCCTATCATCATCATCGTGTTGATTTACATTTTCAAAGCAGATATCGGTATTTGAACTTTCATGCAATTGCAGCATCTGTCCATACTGAATGCGATGTTTACATGTTTGCGAATGGAAATTTTCTAGACTCTGCTCATTGTCAGTTATGTTGTGCCTACAGTGACAACTGAAACATTCAACTATTCCATCTCCAATATTAAAAAAAACCGTTATCGGCGAGGCGGGTTGGATACTCATTTGAGTTTTCTGGGAGATCCTGAAATGTTATGTATCTCCCCATGAAAGTTGACGTTGCATTATTGGCTTCACGCTGACGGTAGTGTTCTTCAAAGTTGAGCTGTACAGGAAACGTCCAAATCGTCTCTCTTACAACGAATTTGTCGTTTCCAGAAGACAGTCTTCGTTTCTTTCGAAGCAACGCATCAGAATGCTTAAACTTTGTTTTAATACCTCTTGTCCACACGCTTATACAAAAATATAATTCCAAAATCCCTGATACGAAATTCATGATATGATATAGAAGATACAACATTATTGTTATTATTTTCAAAAGAAGGTAACCCTATAATTACAAAAAGATTTGCACAAGCACGTACAAAGTCATGGGATCCCATAAATCACGTCATTCACACGTGATAGTTAAATATATAATACACTGTTCTATTTAATACTGACGACACAAAATAATGAAATTGATTATCAACTGCTTGGCACAAATTAAATTTCCCATGCAGCAGCAATTTATTACTCTAACATGTCTTGATTTTGCAGTTAAACAAAGAAGAAGGTAAAGCTCTGTATATTTTCCGATAAAGAACATTTGACGTGCGGACCGGTAAGAGAACATTATGAGGTCAATTATGACGTCAAGTTGCCACATTACGTCAAGATTATTACTACTTACTAAAAAAAAAAAACAACAAACAAACAAACAAACACTGCCCTGTGCAGGCGTGCATAAAACTGTGATATCTATTGTAAGAGTTTAACCCGGGGTATTTGAGGCCCATTTCTTCAGTTGCGTCTTTACAATAAAGCCTTGATTTTCTATCAGTTGAATAGTCACATCACAATACTCTGGTGCGCTTTTATGTTATTTTAGCAGACGGCCTCAAATTGTCAAAGTCTTTATTGTGCGTTTAAATCAACCTAGCGCGGCGGGGTTTCGCGACTGTCCACTGCATTATTCTGCAGGATAAGTAGTATATTCGGCAACCTGATTTAGTATTCAGTAGCCATCTACCTTACACAGTAACCAATGTAGCGTTGAATTTTAAAAATATAAACCTGAAATCCCGGGGAATCCCATGTTACGACTAATCGGCACAGACATAACATGTGTTTTTACTGGCTTTCTCGTGCGTTTTTTTTCCAAGGACGATATGGCGAGATTCATTGGTCCAGGGAGACATGCTTAATTTGCATATTCAGCGGCGCCGAAAAATGTAAAACGTTAGACAGATGAATATGTTTTAAAACTGTATGCATACAGTCATAATCATGGCATTCATAAAGCGTTACTCCCCTTAGATTTTCTTTACATAAATGGAAAACTGACAAGTTAAAAAGACATAGTTATTCCTCTAACATTTATTTTACTTCGTCCAAATGGTATTATCATAGCAGTAGGAGATGCGATAAATGTTAAAGTACTTTGAAACATTTACGTAATAACACAAATATCGTCAGCTACAGTTAATTTCTTGAGAGCGAACACTTTGTAGTGTACAAATAGATGTATGTAATAGCAATCAAGGGCGTGCGTGCGTGTGTGTGTGCTCGTGTTTAACGTCTTTTTCAACATTATTTTCAGTCCTATAAACGACGCTGTCTACTTGTAGCAGTGAGCACAATGGCGAACTTTATAGTGCTGCCTCACTGGAATATCACGCCGTAGACATGTGACATGATACCCCACTCAGTCACATTATACTGACACCGGGCTGACCTGTCCTACCACTACACTATCCTCTTAATATAAAGCGCCAAGTGAGAAAGCTACTAGAATCATTTTTCTACGTCTTTGGTAATACGCAACCAGAGATCGAACCCACGACCACCCACACTAGAAACGGGCGTTCTATCATTACCGAGGCGGTGAAGGGCGTCTGACCCTGATTCTGTTTAAAACAATTAATTCTAATACAATACAATAGATTACAACTGTATTAGATCAATTGCTCACATCATGTGAACAGGTAGAGCTATTACAAAGCATAAATGAGCCAATATGAGAAAACATTACGGAATTCAGGTTCTTTGAATGGTTCAAGAGAAGGCCAATGCAGAGAAGTCACTTCTGTTAGATTTTGAAAAGGACGCCATTTTGTCTTTTATCAAATCGTCACGGAGAACATACACCCCGCCCGAGGATCGAACTCGCGACCCCGCGATCCGTAGACCAACGCTCTCCCTACTGAGCTAAGCGGGCGGGTGGTTGATTATTTGATCACAGATATTAGTAGCTTTAACTCAGTATTGAATATGAGTGTTCTTAATTTATCAGAGTTTTCGTACCATTGTCTTGTTGCTTTTATAATGAATTGTACATTTAATCTAAAACATTATTACCGGATACATCGGATACTGAACATTTTTAGAGGTGTTACATTCTAAGAAAAATTTATTTGGCGATATAAGAGATCAGAGATAATGACATAAATATGTGTATTGATAATGTTTCTAAGCTTGTATACGAAACTTCATTTAAAGGCTCTGGCCTACTTGGCTAAGAATAATATTTCTTTTGAATTAAAGTTTGGTAACATTTTTAACTATATATCTTATTAATGTGTGTATCCTAAAGCTACAAAAGGAGCTATAGTACATATATACTAATGGAGATAAAATGACCCTTTCAGTTATCGGGGAATTACACTTGTAAATGTTATAGGCAAACTATTTTCATTGCTGTTAAGAAACCGTATCAATAAATGGTGTGAATCGGAGCATATTTACAATGATTCTCAATTTGGTTTTCGTGATAATCGTTCTACGACCGACGCTATATTTCTATTACATACAGTTATTCATAAAGCATTAGCCAATAAATCCAAACTTTTCTGCACGTTTATGGACTACCAGAGGGCTTTTGATACCGTTAATCACGATCAATTGTGGAAT
This sequence comes from Mercenaria mercenaria, assembly GCF_021730395.1. NCBI lineage: Eukaryota > Metazoa > Mollusca > Bivalvia > Venerida > Veneridae > Mercenaria > Mercenaria mercenaria. Next base: position 51,861 of record NW_026460870.1, on the reverse strand, counting down.
AATTTAATTCAGACTAGAATAAGCTGTAAAATGATCAACATATTCAAATCTATATATAATAAAGTTCAGTCTTGTGTTATGTTATTTTAGCAGGGCCACACGACTCAATTCAGTGGTAGTTTACTAGATATTTATTCCATTTATAAGTCTATACAATTCATCACATACTATAATGTCATTCTCATGGATATGGAACATACTGGAAAACACTGCAATAAAGTTTTGGGTCTGACAAACACATGTAAGCATAATAAATAAATGAATGATATCAAAGGATATCATGTTGATATCATATAGACAAAAGATATCAATATCTTTTAATAGACCCGTTAATTAATTACTTAATCACATATAACAGCATGTATATTACAAATAGGTACATTACAAGATATTCTTTAAAACACATAAAATACATATTCTCAATGATAAAGCATTATTCAGCCTAGTGGTCAATATATCTGGCAGAACCTAAACATACCACATATTGATAGAACCATAACTTATTACAGCTTAATCATAATCTATATTTACTAACATATATAACATGTAAATAAGCAACACAAAACATAACATGACATACCTTATGTGTAACACAAATACCTCTCTGTTTACTACATTCTACTGACATCTGACCTCACACAAACACACTGTTCTTTGTGCAATGCAGCAACTGTATTAACTGTGCTGTAAAGTTAAGATCCAAATATTCATGCAAGGTGTTAAAAGAACGGAGCGGCAGTTCGTAGATCAGCCATTACAAAAACAAGCGCCAATTCAAGAATGACAGAAGAACGCGCACAGGATGAATAAAACCGTTATTCAAGAAACAGCACTTAAAGAAATCAATCTAGGCAAGGCAATAATAAACTGCAAACCAAAGAAATAAATACCTGAATCCAAACAATCCAAACAAATTTTAAAACCCATGTAAAAACATTTGACATCTCTCAAAAAAGACAACACATCACTAGCTGTCATCAATATGTTCTGCGCAGAACTACTAGTCATGTGACCACACACTTCTACCAGTTCGACAATATGATTGGCTGAGTAACCAAGTAAACACGTCTAAAAATAACTATGCATGAAAAAATCATGGAAATGCTGAACACATTTCAATTACATTAAAGACCCGTGTCTAATTTGTCAGCTGAACATGTTTAAAGATACTATACAGATTAAAAACAATATATTAAATGTATATCAAAATAATGGCACTGCTACATTCTCCCCCTCTCCGGAAAATGATGTCCCATCATTCAATCTGAAAGAAATGTTAATTTTAAACTAAAAACTTATATATCTTAAATTTACCAGTACCCTAAGTATCAATAATACACAAAGCAAAAATATCATACTCAAAGTACATTAACTATCTTATCTTATCTATACAAACAATACCACTATGAATTGTTCATCTGCAAGAAATAAATACTGACATTCAACCTATAAACAGTTATGTGTATATTATATAGTACACAAAATACAAAAAAAAAATACTCTTTCCTCCCCTGCTCGAGAAATTGTGTCCTCACAATTCCTGTAATCATCCCCAAGCTTCAGCTTTGCGATCTGAAATAAAACTAATTATTTACTAAATGCTAAGTATATACTTCTATATATCTAGACTAGTTTAACCCCTTAATTATCTCAAAGTATATATCTATTTGTCACAATTAGATTTCAACTGCAACTTTAAAATTCAATTCGAGAGTTTGATTAAAACATTTAATGCCATTATTTAAACACTAAAACAGTTCATTCATATACTTTCAGTTTCAGTTAACACTTATTTCATCACTGCTTCCCATAATCTGTTTGCAATACTGACAGTATTTAAAATCCCTGATTCGAGTAGTTGGTTTAAAGCATCTATTCTATTGTCAAGAGTTCTACAAGTGATCTGATTCATGTGATAGTCTTTCATCCATTAAGGCCTTTTGAGTGTTCTTTGAGGTCTTTTAGGAGGCGGCTTTGGTGGTTTCTTTAAGTCAATTTTCTGTTTCTGTTTTTGTTTATTTGTTTGTTGAGTGTCAATATTCCCGTCTTCTGGCTTATGTACTTCTATGTCTGTCCCTCCTTCTGCTTTATCTAATCGTTTTCTTTCTGTCTCTTCATCTTCTGCTCGAATTACATCTGTTGCTATGTTGTCTGTCTGACCACTAGCATCCTCTATTTCTAAACCATCAATAACAACCTCTGTTTCTTCCTACAACAGTGTTTGTTTCATCTGCTGTACTTTCCTCTATTTCCACTGTTTCTACATCTTCATCTTTCTTTTATGATTTGTGGATGACACAAACTCAATATCTGAATCTGCAGACTCACTGTCTGTTTCTGTTCTACCAGTACTGGCTTTTTCTGTTAACTCAATCACTTTATCTCTTTCAGCAGCTGCTTCTTTTGATAATCTTTTCCTAGGCTTATGAATAGGCTTAACACTACATTCAACTTTCTTAATCGTTTCTTCTGTATTACTCTTGTTGGTCTCAGTGTCTGTGGTTCCAGTGAGTAGTAGCTTATTTCTATGTAGCACTTTTGTTGTTCCATTTGCTGATGTCACTTCATAAACGGGAATATTTGAATCTGGTTGACCTGTTACTATGTATGGTTGTTCTTCAAACTTACCTGCAATTTTGTGACGCCCTACATATGCCAGTATCTTAACAAGAACTTTGTCTCCTATGTTAATCTTTGAAGCCTTTGCACGCTTGTCAAAGTGTTCCTTATGTCTTTCACGAGATTTGTTTGCAAAGCGATTTACTATTTCTCTTGATGTCTCGAGTCGTTTTTGAAGATCCTCTACATATTCAGTTGTCGTTTGTTTTTAAATTTCTTCGTTGGCAGTTTCAAAAACCGAATCTATTGGTAATTTTGGTGTTCGTCCAAACATAAGTTGAAAAGGAGAAAATTTCGTACTTTCATGTTTAGTACAGTTGTACGCATAAACAAGAGATGATAAGTGCTTTTTCCAGTCTGGCTTCTTACTGGGATCTAACGTTCCTAACATATTCAGTAGTGTTCTGTTGTACCTTTCGGAAATTCAGTTTCCGCTAGGGTGGTAAGATGTCCTTCTTGATTTTTCTATTCCAAAGAGTTGACATAGTTCTTTGATAATTGTAGACTCGAAATTTCCTCCTTGGTCTGAATGAATTCGAGTAGGTACTCCATAATGGACAATGCAATTTTCGTAGAAGGCTTCTGCTGTTGTTTTTGCAGTTTGATTTTTTTCTAGAAATTGCAAGAGCTTGTTTCGTGAAATGGTCTGTTATAACTAAAATATTTGCTATGCCTCCTTTAGAAGGTTCAACTGTCAGAAAATCTACACAAACAAGTTCTAAAGGATAAGTACTGACGACATTTACAAGCGGAACACGTATGTTGGTATCAGATTTTCTACGAAGGCATCTGTCACAATGTTTCACCCATTTTTCACAATCTGCAGCCATACAAGGCCAGAAGAATCTATCTCTCAAGAGAGTCACTGTTCTGTCTCTGCCGGGTAGTCTAATTTCATTGTGTAGACCCAATAATGCAGTCTTTCTATATATTCCAGGAAGAACTAACTGTAAAAACTTTTCTTCATTGATGGAAATTTCTCTGTAAAGCACACCTCTAATGATTTTGAAACTGTTGAAACTTTTTTCATAATACTGTCCTCTTTTGTGAAATATTTCATAAGTGGAATTCTTTTATCAATTGTAGCTGTGACCCATTTTCCTATGTGTTTGTCTTCTCTCTGACTTTTTCTAATTTCTCTCATTTCAACTTGTGCTAAAGCTTTTCCTGGTGAATCTATTGCCTCGATGATGTTAATAAATGCTTAAGGTAATGTTTCAATGTAAGGCTTGTCTTGTATACAACTACAGATGGCTTTAACTGTTTCAGAATACTTAATTTCAAATATTCTCCTTGTTCATCTGTTGCTTTTTCAGAGGGTAACGTGACATGGCATCTGCATCAACATTTTTGTGACCAGGGCCCAGCTGTTCAAAACTTTAATAGGCGATTAAGCTAACGGTCGATTAACTTTTAGAGTTATATTTCGACTGTTTAGAAAACTTATAAAAACAAATGTATAGGTTAACTATCAAGAACACTAAACATATTTGCAGTAAAATTTAAACATCTTACTAGTCACCAAGACTAGTACTTTGAATCAAAATTTAACAGGCGGTTAGTTTAACAGCCTGTTAAAGTTTCGAACAACTGGACCCTGGACGGTGATGATGTCAAAATCATAAGCAGCTAATGCGGATGACCGTTTTTGACTGGTAGCATCTAACTTTGCGCTTGTCAATATATGGGTCAGCGGATTATTGTCCGTATATACAGTGAAATGATTTCCTGTTAAGTAGTCACTAAATTTGTCTGTAACTGCCCACTTCAATTCTAAAATTTCAAGTTTGAAAGCTGGGTAATTCTTTTCAGACTTTCTCAAACTTTGCTGGCATAGGCAATTACTCTATTTGTTTTTTTTTCAAGTTTCTGATAAAAGACTGCTCCATGTCCTGTTCCGCAAGCGTCCGTGTGAATCTCGAACGGTTTGGTAAAATCCGGGTAAGGTAAGACTGGAGGTGATTTCTTTCAAATGTTCAAATGTCTTTTGTTCTGTTTGTGTCCATTTCCATTCTTTCTGTTTGGCTTTATTGTTTTTCTTTGAAGATGTAGGAGGAAGAAGTTCATTCAGAGGTTAGGTGATCTTTGAGAAGTCTTTAACATACCGTCAATACGTGGTAGTGCATATACGTCTTTTAATGTCCGTTTATTCAATATTCCATAGTCTGTACACATTCTAAGTTTCCCTTTCTTCTTTCGTACCAATACTATGTTTGATGCCCAAGGAGACTTTGACTTTGATATGACGCCACTAGCTAGTAACTGTTCAAGGTGTGCTCTGACTTCATCTATCATAAATGGTGGGATACAACGATGACGTTTTTTGAAAGGAGTATCTTGAATTAATCAATTCGATGTTTCATCTTATCACATTTGCCTATGTCTGTTTCGTCTTTTGAAAATATTTCAATATGTTTCTCTAGGAGGTTGTGTATCTGTTTTGTTTCATCTTCAGAAAGTTCAGACTCAATATGTATTTCTTCGAAGACTTTGGATTTGTGTTCATTTTCTAGTTTCTCGAATACAGATTCATCTAGGGTCACTGGCTGGATTTCACAAAGTATTTCTTTTGGAGAGATGGTAACAGAATTTGTAGTAGTGTTGGATATGTTGACGAGCACTTCATTAGTTTTCTTGTAACTGTAGTGAATAACTGACGGTGTAATGTCAACAAAGTCTGGTAAGCTAGTATCTTCAGTTTCCTAAAGTATTGCACAGGTGTCATGAAAGTAGAGTTCTTTATCTGTGTATCATTTGATGTTGACAGACTGGTTTGGACCGATAACTATCATACCTGGTTCGGCTGATCTGACTATGGCAATTCTGTCCTTGTTGCGTTTAAGTTCTCTTTGCTGTAATGTCAAACACCGGAATGCAAGATACCATGGTGTATGTAAACTTGCTCTTTGTAGAAATGTTTCTCCAAAGTTACTTTTACACTGTAGAAGTAGTTCATTCAAAATGTTTGTGCCTAAAAGTACTGGTGTTTTTAACTGTATTTGGTTTCTGGAGTTATCAGGAATAAACATTGTTGTTCTGAAGATTTTGGAATTCCAAATGTTGGAAGTGTCGCTTCAATGTAGCCTAAATACGGTAATTCACTTCCATCAGCACATTCTACTCTTAAGATTTCTGTTAGTGGTCTGATAGGTAATTGTTCAAGTGTGCATCCTAAAATGTTTTGCTGATACTGCTAATGCAACTTCCACTATCTATCAAAGCTATTGTTTCAATGTTGTTGATCTTGATATTAGCTTCAGCTGATGTTCCAACTAATTTAGGATCTTCTGTATTGTTTTCCCGCAATTGAGGCACTTAGAAGTTTGGGCAGTTCCTTGCTATGTGTCCCTTTTTGTTGCAGTTGTAACAAGTAGGTTGCATGTTCTGTGTACCAGTCGGACGAGTTGGTTGGTATTGTCCACGACCTCTGCCTCTATCGTTAAAAGTTCCTCTGCCTCTATCACCGTAACTTCGTCTGTATCCGCGACTAAATCCTCTATGTTGATAAGCTGAATCATAATGTTGTTGTTGTTGTTCTGTGTGTTGTTCTTTCTCTTTTTCTAGCTTCTCTATCCTGGCATTCATTTTCTGTTGTAACTCTCTGACTTCCCCTAGTTCTGACTTCTGTTCCATCTTCATCGCCACATTGCATTTAGCTTTCTCTTCATTTTTCTCTACACTTTATGTTACACTCTATTTTTCTATCTTGAACTTGTCATAGGCCTTCACTGTCTCGAATTTATAGTTGGATGCTTGCTTCAAATTACTTCGTAGTCCCTGATACAGCACATTTTTCAAAATCTCTTCTTGTGTTGGTGCTAAGGCTTTTAATTCAACAGCTTAAGAAAATATATCTTCTACCCTAGCTGCATACATTGTAACTGTTTCATTTTGTCCTTGAGTGCAGGCATAAAATTTCCTTCAAATAGATTCCCCCGTCTCCAGCATAGAGTATGTTGCACTAAACTTTCTTCAGTATTTCAGAAAGAGATGCATTTATTCCAAGTCGACGGAGTATATTTGCAGCTTCTCCTTTACAAGACCTTCTTATGCCATTTAATATTTGCTGCTCAGTGTACATTCCTTCCACTACAAGACAACTGACTTCATATTGCCATGTAAGAAAGTTCACTTCACCTTTGTCGTGATCTCCATAAAAGAATTCTAGGCACAGGTATACTCTTAGTCTTATCCTTGTCTGGCTTGTGATCTACTTCCGAGATGTAGAATTTCATGAAGTGTTCTAGATCCTCGCCTTTTTCAATCTTAGAAGGTGCTTTCATTTTCAGATCTTGAAATGCTCCAAGCAATTTCAAGTTCTCCTCCGTAACATCTTCTTTCTTTGCTTTCTTCGACATCTTGTATTCTACTAACTATCTCTGTTCAGTTATGTATAATTATTCACTTTCAAAGTTTCTATTGTTGTCTATGCCGGTAAAAAATTTGACTTTTCCAAATTAAAAAGTTCAAACACTTTTTCAAAGTATAACACCTGATTTGATTTTTCACAGAAATAAAAAGTTCAAATATAATTCTCCTTCTTCCTTCAAAACTTTAAAGTTCAACTTTCAATTAAGTTACTTCAAGTTCAATTTCAAATTTCTGTCTTGTTATTTCTCTATTTCAATCACGCTGATGAAGTAATTCAAAACTGAAATATTGTACAAAATATTTCAATTATTTCAACTGTGTACCAAGTTCAACGAGTATCTGTACACAAATTAAACGAAGTCTATCTGTGCACTATTTCAAACAAATTCCATTTTTGCACTCTTTTAAACAAAGTTTCTATGTGCACTAATTCAAATAAAGTCTTTATTTCTGCACTAATTCCAGAAATCTCTGAAATATTTCAAGCTTCTTTCAATTCAAGTTTCAATCTACTCCGTATTTGTCTAACTCATTTCAATGTTGAACAACTTCACTTCATTAAATTCAAATTTAGAATTTATTTCATTCAAGTCTATGTTGAAGTATCTTCAAAATTCACCAAGATCAAATTTCAACAAATTATCTCCCTTTATCGTCAATATCTGCCGTATTCTTCATTTCAAATCTATCGACCCTTTCTCATTCATATAATTGCAAGTATTTCAACTATTCAATAGTGTTGACGCAACTTTTTCAAATTCAAATTTCAAGTTTCAAACTTTCACCTAAAATGTTTAGCTTATAAGCAATAGGCTTTCTCACTAATTCACTCTTCAGTGCCTAAGTATAATTTAAAACAATGAATAATATTTCAAACTATTTCTTTCAAATTATTTCAAAGTTCAATGACAACTTTCAATTCAAACTTTTTAAAGTTGTACAATGTTGATAAACCTTTAGGCTCTCACCTACAATTGTAATATACGATTCAATTCAATTCAGTATATGCTACATGTAATACTGTATAATGCTAAGTCGACAGCAACGCGACGGCCATATAAATATTTCACTTTCACTTTAACATTTCTTTTTCACAATGACTGTTCAATTTAATTCAATTCAATTATGTGATTCAATTCAATTCGATTCTCCCTTTCAATTCAATTCAGTTCTATGATTCACTTCACTATCAATTCTAAGTACTAAACTAAACCTTAAAATCTAATAATATACGAGAAAAATTATAAAGTTCTGAAATCAATTTAAATTTCAGCAATAGAAATTAATTTCAGACTTTCAGTTCTATTTCTGACAAATGAATTTTTCAAAAGTCAGCTTTGGTACATAAACGGACAAGCTCCACTAAGTGTGTTTTATTTCTAACTATTTTACCTCTGTCTGTTCTGTACTTTAATCTTTATCTGTACCTTTAAAATATTTATCTGTGTCCGAAAAACATTTTATGAATATACAAATATCTGTTATCTGTAATTCTGTAAATATGTAAATTTGCTATCTTTTCTCTCTATCTCTGAAATAACAAATACATGTATGCACTGTGTAACACAGCTGAAAGTCAATTTATAGGTCACAAATGTCAAACTCATTTTCTGAAAATTGATCACCTGACAACCCTGTCAAATGACTTCAGAACCAATCAAAACACAAACTGAGATGAGGTCAGAACCTCAGAACCAATCAAAACCTACAACCTTTTTCTATAGTAAACTTTATGAATGAAAGGTCACAATGGTCAACTGAACCACATTCCAATGCACAAAATGTAAACAAAACACTGAACCACTGTTTAAATTCACTGAGAGCTTAGTACACTGAAAATCTGAGCTGTAATTGCTCTATACATTGAACTGCTCATTAATGAAGAGTAAGAATAAATATAAAAGAAGGAACTGTTATGAGAGATATTAGAGAGTTTGAGATTTCAAACTTCGCCTTCCCCTTCAACGTCTCTCATATATATTTTGGATAAAACGTCACCGATATGTGTGTATTTTGTTTATATCACACGTTGCTACTAAAGTTTTCCATGTAATATCACGTAAGCCTAAGACTTCTCTTTATTACTATGCGAAATAAAAAGCTTAGTTTCAGGATTTCTGCTTATTAAGTTATTTGATTATCCATATATATAATTGGACTAAATTTGATGCGAAACACTATCAATAGGTATAAGAATAATGAAGTTTTGTATGGCTAATGATTTTAACTAAATACATTGAATTGAACCTGGAAGTATAAAGTTATCAACTGATTTTGAGAAACTTTGAGATTTTGTTCAAACTTTAACTTCTACGGCTTATTTGTGTCCCGATTATACGATTATACCAGATTGGCCTTTTTGTCGTATGTAGTGAAGTTTTGAACGTCCGAAGATGTGATATCACGAAAGTCGAAACTTCATTCTTTTTACATCTACTCTGTCCACATACTCGGCATCAAAGACTGAAATCTGGATGGAGGCACATGACATGACAGTCATTTTACTTGAAAAATAAATAATTACGCGCGATTATCATTTGGTGGAACATTTTATTTTCACATCCAAATAAAATCAATCTGTTTCTGTCGGACACTTAATACGACAATTGCCTTTTAATTATAAACATAAAATGGTACTAGTAAGACGGAAAATTCTTCTGAAATATCAGACAATTTCAGATCTATGATATCATGATGAGAGACGTTGCCTGTTAGCCGTATGGGATAACTCCATTCTTTAATTTTTTTTTTTGATTTAACGTCGCACCGACACATGATAGGTCATATGGCGACTTTCCAGCTTTAATGGTGGAGGAAGACCCCAGGTGCCCCTCCGTGCATTATTTCATCACGAGCGGGCACCTGGGTAGAACCACCGACCTTCCGTAAGCCAGCTGGATGGCTTCCTAACATATAGAATTCAACGCCTCGAGTGAGGCTCGAACCCACATCGATGAGGGGCAAGTGATTTGAAGTCAGCGACCTTAACCACTCGGCCACGGAGGCCCCCCCCCACCCCCCCCCCCCATTCTTTAAATGCACGGAACCAGATACTGGCAGAGGGACATTGTGGGTTAATTCCCCCTTTCATTCTTACATTTTACAAAAAAAGTCGGTCTTGAAACTCGGAGTGACCCTACCCTACCCTACACCCCCTCCCCAACCACAAACTGAAATGGGTGATCCACTCTTTAATGTTGGTGTCCCTCTAACCAAAATTCCCGGATCCGCAGATGCTTTACTTATAAAATAGTATATTAAAATCATATTCTAATATGGCTAACAATACTTTAATCATCACAACGATATTATGTTGACGTCACGTCAATATGATATTTAGCGCCATGTACGCATTAAGAAATAGCGCTTTAAAATTTCATGAAATATTTTACTTATTAACATGTTTTAAACGAAATGTCACATTGCACAAAAATTTTGATTAATTTATAATTATGCTGAATTAGTTATTCGCTTTGCAGAATAATTCACAATAATTTTCGCTCGAACTGAATTCTGCCGCAAGACGTATTACCGTTTCCGGTTCTGGCGTGTTTTAACAAATACCTACTATTGGCGCCATGCTTGCGCGAAGAAACAGTTCCATCATATTTGATATAAATTTTACCATAAAGAACATATTAGAATCATGTATATTACAAATAAGTACATTACAGTACATTACAAGATATTCTTTAAAACACATAAAATACATATTTCTCAATGATAAAGCATTATTCAGCCTAGTGGTCAATATATCTGGCAGAACCTAAACATATCACATATTGATAGAACCATAACTTATTACAGCTTCATCATAATCTAAATTTACTAACATGTATAACGTGTAAAAAGCAACACGAAACATAACATGACATACCTTATGTGTAACACAAATACCCCTCAGTTTCCTACATTCTACTGACATCTGACCTCACAAAAACACACTGTTCTCTGTGCAATGCAGCAACTGTATTAACTGTGCTGAAAATATTAAGATCCAAATATTCATGCAATGTGTTAAAAGAACGGAGCGGCAGTTCGTAGATCAGCCATTAAAAAGCAAGCGCCAATTCAAGAATGACAGAAGAACGCGCACAGGATGAATAAAACCGCTATTCAAGAAACAGCACTTAAACAAATCAATCTAGGCAAGGCAATAATAAACTGCAAACCAAAGAAATAAATACCTGAATCCAAACAATCCTTAAAACCCATGTAAAACCATATGATTGGCTGAGTAACCAAGTAAACAAGTCTAAAAATAACTATGCATGAAAGAATCATGGAAATGCTGAACACATTTCAATTACATTAAAGATCCATTTCTAATTTGTCAGCTGAACATGTTTAAAGACACTATACAGATTAAAAACAACATATTAAATACAAAAATGTATATATCAAAATAATGGCACTGCTACGTTATCAAATAGTATGCCCTTCTGGATTTCTTTGAGGTAACTATTGGATTAAAACAAGGGGAACCATTCTCAACTCTTTTATTAATTCTATCTATAAATGACATTGTAGAAAATATAGACTTTAATCTTTTAACTGATAAAAATCTAGACCTAATATCTATGTATTTATTACTTTTTGCCGTTGACAATGTTCTGCTCACTACTGATCCTGTAAGCCTTTAGTCGCAAATCGATTGTATATTTCAGTATTTAAATACTAATATCAACAAACCCAAAGTTTTTTTTTTGAAAAACGCAAACAGTTCCTCAATGATAACATTTTTTATCAACGGAGAACAAATAGAAATTGTTAACAGATTCACCTATCTTGAAGTTAAATTTTCATATACTGGGAATTTAAATCACGCCATAGTACGTCTTTATGATCAAGCATTAAGAGCCTGTCATAACTTAATGATATTATTTGATAAAGTACATCTAGTTAAAAACAAAACTTCGCTTATTTGATATAATGATTGTGATCATTCTGTTGTACGGTTCCTAAGTTTGGGGTGCCTACAACCCAAAAGATGTTGATAAATTACATTTAAGATTTGCAAGTTTGTTTAAGGAGTTCAATCCTAAACTCCACATGTTGCTGTAAAAAAGGACATCGGACATTATGCTATGGATTTTGCCCAAATTTCAATGCCATTTCATGACTTCAATAGCTAATAATTTTATATAATGGCTTCAATTACGCATAAATTAGTTATATATCTATCAAACTGTCACAAAAATAATTTTATTTCATATTCGTTGTCTTGAAATTTGAGCAGTTTGTGACTAAGGGTCATATTTTTTGAAAAATGTAAAATGTGTATTTGTAGTGAAATAAGCATGTGCATTTAAGGTATGTCTATTATAAAGTGTTTTAAAACAAAAAATAAATTTTTACTATGCAAATTATCAGTTTAATTAACATTTTTAAAAATAACTGAAAAGGAAAAAATAAAAGTGGAACAAAATTTTTGGCAACACAACGTACATCAGTTCTTTCCACCCGAGTGCTCATGATAACTGATACATTGATCATAGCCTATTGTTTATTTTCTATACATCTATTGCTATACTGAAATATTGCACATGCAGTACACATGTACAATACTGACCGGGCATTATAGGCAGGGTTATATATTGCATACGTGAAGTGTTTTACATACATTGGGTAGCTGGCCTTTTCGTTATAGCGGAGAGGTGTAGGAGACTGCCTAGGCCACTGGGGGTTTCGGGTGTGCCTGGGTTTTAGCATTTTATGACAAATTTGGACGCATTCTAGATGCAACGTTTGTCTTCTCACGGTCCTTTATATTGCATTTTTAGTGTGTTTGGTTTTTCTTTTCCCGAAATCATCTGCAGGCACAGTCCTGTTGTGCTTAAATAATGGCAGTTACACCACAGAGTCATGCACATTAAATTTTAGCCTATATTTTAACGCCTAGCAAACATTTAAATGTGCTTTCTCTTACTCTAATGCAAAAAATATAAAACAACATAATAATAAATGTAGTAATAAAATACCGCCTGACCCAAATATATCAATGAACTTCACTAGCTAGTATCAACATTAATGTCGATTTTTCCTTTGGGGTCGTTACTAATATTTCTGTCGGCTTCGGAAATAATTTTCAGTTCAGACATGTGGGTGAATTGATGTTGTTTCTAGGAGCGTCAGTGTTAGTTCGGAGGCGTCGTGTTTAGTTCTTGGGGCGTCAGTGTTAGTTTTTGAAGGCGTCGTGTTAGTTCTGGGTTGTCAGTGTCAGTTCTGAAGGCGTCAGTGTTAGTTCTTCGGGCGTCAGTGTTAGTACTGAGGGCACCTTGGTCAGTTCAGGAGTCGGTGTCTAGTGTAGTTCTGTTAGAGTTTAGGATGCTGGATCCGGTGTTTTTTTGGTTCGAATTAAAGCAAAAGTTGTTCTTAAAATGCATTCTAGTTGTGCTAAAAGTGTATCCTACAAAGGGTAAAAAGGCTTTTGCACCACAGTGGCACTGTTTCAATAGAAGTTCGTCTATATCTCTTTGTCATGTTTAGTTGAAGGCACATACATCTATTTATATATGTCTAAGAAACTTGCTTGTTATATATGTCTAAGAAACTTGCTTGGTTCATGACTTGCGACAGACGCAGTTGCCTCAATCCTCATGACACTCAATCGACGGACTTCGACTGTCAAGAGGCAGCAGACCTGATTAAAAAATTCCTAAGATGTCATACCAGGATCAGTCTGCTTTCAAGTTTGACGTTCTATGTCCCCTTTTTATTTATTATTGTGTTTTCTATGTCTGAAATATTTACAAAAACGAATAAGGCTGTTGATATGTAAGATTTAGGAAACACATGCAATAAATGTCAAAATATTTTATGTAAAATTCATTTGCTGACACCCAGTATGTTTTTTTTTTTCAATTTTTAACATTTTCCCCCCTGTGACCAAGTACCATTTTTGCAACATACGTACATGATAATCATTTACAAAGGCATGTGAAATATTTTGTTGCGTCACTAGGGGGAAAGATGTTTAAAACATAAAAATGCTTAATGTTTATATTTCAATAGAAATGAAAATGAGAAATGTCTACAAATCATCTTTTTTGTTAACAAACTTGTAAAATTCATTCGAATATATCAAGAAATGGTCTTTAACTATCTTTATTATGCTATTTCAGAAGTCTAGCCCTAGGTCAGTTTTTACTTAATTTGATAGGCAATCTGAATAGGAAAATGTCCGAGGTCCTTTGGAAGATTTCCTCTATCTGTCATCTGCAAGGAAATGTCTATTAAGTTCTGGTTCTGGCAGAATTTAACGTCATTCCCCACTCCAAAGTATGTTTTGCGACCTTCCAAATAATGTAAACAATTCATACTGGTCAAGTCGTATAAATTTAGTTATTGACTAGATTTTGCAAATATTAGAAATAACTCCGACGAAAACTTTAATTAGTTACCCATGTTTATAAACATATTACAAAATCAATATATTCAAGACTAGTCTGCCTCAATTAATACTATGTCTAAACTCGAATACTACTGCAAATACAAGAAAACATTTTCTTTTGAAAAGTATATAGAAAAGATACCAAACGATAAGTGTTTGAAGCTCTTACGAATGTCTTCTCATAAATCAGAAATTAAAGTATGAAGATATACTGGTGTAGACAGAAATGAAAAAATATAGTTAAGAAAAACATAAGATATGTACGGTGGTATGTTTAAGACATGCAATTATTTTTTTTGGATTAAGTTATCTTGAGCGATCAACATCTTATCTCGTGCGCACGACATCTTATCTTGAGCGATCAACATCTTATCTCGAGCGGTCAACATATTATCTTGAGCGATCAACATCTTATCTTGAGCGATCAACATCTTACCTCGTGCGCACGACATCTTATCTTGAGCGATCAACATATTATCTCGAGCGATCAACATATTATCTTGAGCGATCAACATCTTATCTCGAGCGATCAACATATTATCTCGAGGGGAATCAACATCTTATTTCGTGCGCACGAATTTATCTTGAGCGATCAACATCTTATCTCGAGCGATCAACTATTATCTTGAGCGATCAACATATTATCTTGAGCGATCAACATCTTATTTCGTGCGCACGACACTTATCTTGAGCGATCAACATCTTATCTCGAGCGATCAACATCTTATTTCGAGCGATCAACATTTATCTTGAGCGATCAACATATTATCTCGAGCGATCAACATCTTTTCCCCGGTCATCTGATCAATATCTATTAAGTACCTTTGTATGAATTCAGATTTATTAGTAAAAACATACGGCTGCCACCGTTTTTGTTTTTATTTAGATTTATACTTATAACCGTTTCACATGTTTTCAGGGTTAGATAAATTTTAAAACGAAAACTGATAAAAAGGCACAAAAATCAGTGAAAGATGCAAAGAAATAAATTTAAGTCCTTGGCAAAAAAAATAGTATGTAGGCTTCGCTATGGAAGCCCTGGTGGGACAATTGATTTCCGTACTTCCCACTTCGACTTCTAACTTTTTGCAATTCTCACTTCCTCCCTTCTTGATTCCTACTTCCTACTTCTAAATTCCACACTTCTGACTTTTTAACTTCCGCAATTTTGACTTCCAACTTCCCGACTTTTGACTTCTGATTTCCAACTTCCACACTTTTACTTCTGACTTTTGACTTCTTACTTCCTTCTTCTAACATTCGCACTTTTGACTTCTAACTTCCGCACTTCTGCTTCCAGCTTCCTGACTTCATACTTCCGACTTCCAACTTCCACACTTTTCACTTCCGACTTCCAAAAAAGGAAAGTTGGCAGTCAGAATGCGGAAGTTGGAAGACGAAAGTCAGGAAGTAGAAGTCAGAAGTGTGGAAGTTTTAAAATCAGAAGTGCGAAAGTTAGAAGAGGGAAGTAAGAAGTCAAGAAGTCGGAAGTAGAAGTGTGGAAGTTGGAAATCAGAAGTCGAAAGGCAGGAAGTTAGAAGTCAAAGTGCGGAAGTTAGAAGAGGGAAGTAAGAAGTCAAAAAGTCGGAAGTAAGAAGTATGGAAGTTGGAAATCAGAAGTCGAAAGTTGGAAGTTAGAAGTGCGGAAGTTAGAAGTCAAATTTCGGAAGTTAGAAGAAGGAAGTAAGAAGTCAAGAAGTCGGAAGTAAGAAGTGTTGGAAATTTGAAATCAGAAGTCGAAAGTCAGGAAGTTGGTAGTCAGAAGTGTGGAAGTTAGAAGTCAGAAGTGCGGGAAATTTTGAAGTAGGAAGTAGGGAAATCAAGAAATTGGGGAAGTGAGAAATGCAAAAGTTAGAAGTTAGAAGTGGGAAGTACGGAAAATCAATTGTCCCTCCAGGGATTCCACTCCGCCCATATATTAAACGATTTTCCTTGTTTTCCCTTATTCATACATGCAACTTTTCTGCCGCGAATTTATCAGTCGAACTGAAAATTTGTTGCTGTTCTAACATGCAGTATGCCACATTGGTTATTTTTCATTTGATTTTGAAGATAGGAAAGACCAATTATATCATTGCTTTCCCAACTGATGTGATAAACTTGTACATGTACTTGTGGGAAGTTTAGATAACAGCGGAATAGGCGGGATCCTAATTACCAACTTGTCCGTATTTTTACTGATGACCTAAATGCACACACAAAGGGCCTTAATATATATAAAAAAGATGTCGTGCGTCGAGATAAGATGTTGATCGCACAAGATAAGATGTTGATCGCTCAAGATAATATGTTTGATCGCTCGAGATAAGATTGGGTTTATCGCTCGAGATAATATGTTGATCGCTCGAGATAAGATGTTGATCGCTCGAGATAATATTTGATCGCTCGAGATAAGATGTTGATCGCTCAAGATAATATGTTGATCGCTCGAGATAAGATGTTGATCGTTCAAGATAAGATGTCGTGCGCACGAAATAAGATGTTGATCGCTCGAGATAAGATGTTGATCGCTCAAGATAATATGTTGATCGCTCGAGATAAGATTTTGATCGCTCAAGATAATATGTTGATCGCTCGAGATAAGATGTTGATCGTTCAAGATAAGATGTCGTGCGCACGAAATAAGATGTTGATCGCTCGAGATAAGATGTTGATCGCTCAAGATAAATGTTGATCGCTCAAAATAATATGTTGATCGCTCGAAATAAGATGTTGATCGCTCAAGATAAGATGTTGACGCTCAAGATTTAAAATGTTAACGCTCAAGATAATATGTTGAACGCTCGATAAAAAGATGTTGATCGCTCAAGAAAATATGTTGATCGCTCGAGATAAGATATTGATCGCTCAAGATAAGAGTCGTGCGCACGAAATAAGATGTTGATCGCTCGAGATAAGATGTTGATCGCTCAAGATAATATGTTGATCGCTCGAGATAAGATGTTTATCGCTCAAGATAATATGTTGATCGCTCAAAATAAGATGTTGATCGCTCAAGATAATATGTTGATCGCTCAAGATAAGATGTTGATCGCTCAAGATAATATGTTGATCGCTCAAGATGATATGTTGATCGCTCGAGATAAGATGTCGTGCGCACGAGATAAGATGTTGATCGCTCGAGATAAGATGTTGATCGCTCAAGATAAGATGTTGAACGCTCGAGATAAGATGTTGATCGCTCGAGATAAGATGTTGTGCGCACGAGATAATATGTCGATCGCTCGAGATAAGATGTCGTGCGCACGAGATAAGATGTTGATCGCTCAAGATAAGATGTCGTGCGCACGAGATAATTTAATCTTTAAAAAAATAACATATGTCCTAAACATACCACCGTAGATATGTATGTAATTGCAAACACTGAAATTGTAATGGCAAGCCCAGTAATCTTCAGGATTAATAAATACTTTCGAGTTTTTGAATAATGATGTTTTTAAACATATGATATTACGCA
Organism: Mercenaria mercenaria; assembly: GCF_021730395.1. Classification (NCBI taxonomy): domain Eukaryota; kingdom Metazoa; phylum Mollusca; class Bivalvia; order Venerida; family Veneridae; genus Mercenaria; species Mercenaria mercenaria. Next base: position 34,021 of record NW_026460870.1, on the reverse strand, counting down.
ATACAAATATGTTAGAAATATGAACAGTTGCTGTAAATTATTACTAAGTATACCTATTAACAACTAGACCTTATCCAACAATCTGTTTGTTAAAAGATATATTCTTACTATATAAGAAATACGTAGACATTTTGGTATGCAATTTTGAATATAAAAAGTATACTTTAGTATTAAGTAACATGTTTATAATACACATATTATAATTAGCAAGTAATTACATATTTATGCTGTTCTGGCGAATAAATATATAAATACTGATTTTATTTCTTCTTTCACATAGTTTCTACTAATTTGCCCCTAGCAAATTCCTCTTGGGGAAGGGATGCGCAGACGTTTTTCGCACATATCAGATCGCTTTTATACATAAATAGTGAAAGCGATACCAAATTCTATGCAGCAGATTCTAATGCCAGAATCTTGAACGCGCTTCCAAAATGACAATTTTACGAGTATCTGTACGAAAGGTAAATCCGTGGGTGACTATATATGCGTTCCAAATGAAGTATTTTAAAAGTGACAATCTTTCAACGTGATAACTATACAATCCATTGTCGATGAAAACAAATTGCACGGATTAATTGGCTAACGATCATGTTGACCTGATCATTCGGTATTACTGGCACGCGTCTCGTTGAACATTGACAATTCACGTGCAGACCGATTTACGGATAATCCAAGTGCGCCAACATCATCTAAGTTGGCCGAGGCGTGACAAATCCAAAACAAGACCCGATTACGTCGTGTTGCGTGATAGATTTTTTAATGTGCTACGGAAGGGAATATAAGCGGAATATTTCAGTTGATATCAAGGACATGTCGATATTGAATCCAAATGAATTTTGGGATAAATCACTCACCTCGGACCGAAGCGCGATTCGTCGATTCCAGTTGAAATAATTGATAAATAAGGGCATTTTGTGGCTGATGAAAATGCGATGTTCGATATATGGAAGTGTGATTTCGCTAATCAGTACAGTGGCGATGATATTGAGGAATTTGACAATTGATTCTATGACAGAGCAAAAACACACAGACAGATATTAGAGATAAACATAGTTGATCAGTTGCACATTAATGTCGTCATGAGTGCAAAATCTAATCGGCGTGCGGTATTGATAATATTCAGGCTTGAAATTTCTCCCGGTCATTGCTGCGTATTTGATACGAGCATTATACCAAGTGAATGGAGTTCAGTCATATTCCCAATTCTGAAGAGTATGTACGAGCATACCACCTCGTGCATCAGAATAAAACAATAAGTTAACAACTTGGTTCGATTGTACGTGCGGCATTGTTTAAGGAAATAATCGTTCACCTTGTTTGCCTTGTGCGGGTGATATTTTTAATAGCAAATACAGAAAATGACCAAACAAATGATAGTTAAGCTGCGTGGGTGGTGTAAGAAATGGCGCGAGTTAATCAATACAGACAAGTCAAATTGTATGCACTCCCGGAAAGGGCGCCAAGTACACGGAGAGTTTAACTATAGAATCAGTAACAATTCTTTAGAAATTGTTTCCTGAATATAAGTATTTGGGTGTGATCTTTGATGAAAAACTATCATTTAACAATCACTGTGAAGCCCTTGGTAAAGGTACAGGTAAAGCACTCGGAGATTTGATAAACAAAGTTCTCGGATTAACAGATTTCGGTTTAAAATTCCACGAACAACTAGTACATGTATATAATTGTGTTGTTCCTGTAATAAATTACTACTCTACGGTTCGGGGGTATGAACAATTTCAACAGATTGATAATGTTCAAAACAGGTCAATGAGATTCTTTTTTTGGTGTGCATAGATTTGCTCTAATAGCTGCATTAACAGGTGATCTAGGCTGGCTTCCTAGTCGATAAAGACGATGGCTTAACATGTTAAGGTACTGGAACAGGCTAATTTCTTTTGATAATAATAGAAACACTAAACGTGCGTTCGAATATGAAAAGTGCAACAACAATGCTATAATGATCTCTCTCGGTCATGTTTCAAATAGCAATGGAATAATTGACTGATTGATCCATATAGCCCTCAGTGGAAGAACACCGTCGAAAATAACCCAGACTTGAGAACTTGTAAAATAGTTAAAAGATGTATTCAAAACTAAAGACTATAAGTTATGTCAAACATGTAAAAATATGAACGATCAATTGTCGCACAATGCAAATGTGGAATACACCCTCTTTGTTTTGAGACAGGAAGGTATATAGGTGAACCATCAATGACAGACTTTGCAAATTTTGTTCAAGCAATAGTGTTAAAAATGAAATGCACTTTTTATTATACTGTTTCAAATACAATGATTTACGAACTCAACTATTTGGTGGCGTCCTTGATGATTATGCTCTTAGAGATTTTCAGACATTGAAGAGATTATTTTTTTGTTATTTTCATGTTTTGGATTCAGTGTTGTTATGTTTTATGGTCGTTTGGGATCATGGAGTCCATTCAACATATGTATAACAGAGTTCCGCTTAAGCCGGTGCTAGAGGGCGTGAGAGGTGTTGCACATTTTATTACCTGTCATGAACAGACTCAATCAAACCGAGTCCCCTATTATTTTTCTTGGTTGATTCTTTGCTTCCGAAAGATAAGATCTTTTTACTGATTTTATTTACTATCACAATAGCAATCTTTAAGTGCCGTGTGGCGGCTGTAAAATGTCTCCACATACTTGGATTCAGTGTTGTTATATTTTCTGGTCCTTTCGGATCATGGAGTCCATTCAACATATGAGCCGCGCCATGGGAAAACCAACATAGTGGGTTTGCGACCAGCATGGATCCAGACCAGCCTGCGCATCCGCGCAGTCTGGTCAGGCTCCATCCTGTTCGCTAACAGTTTCTCTAATTGCAATAGGCTTTGAAAGCGAACAGCATGGATCCTGACCAGACTGCGCGGATGCGCAGGCTGGTCTGGATCCATGCTGGTCGCAAACCCAATATGTTGATTTTCCCATGGCGTGGCTCATATGTATAATAGAGTTTCTTCTTCTTGTAAATGAAGTGGCATGACTGTCAATCAAGCTTATGAAAAACCTCCTCTTACGTTTGAAATTCAAATAACGCGGCAATATTCAGGTGACAATACCTGGAGGCGGCAATAAATTCGGTATAAACGATCGGTCACCTTACCGATATCATAGAACTGTTGTCTCCCCTGATACCGATTTTTTGTCATATTGGTCCTGAGGTCAAGTATTTTTTCTTTATCAGTTCATTGTCTTATTAGAGTTATTTTTCACAGTCATAATATCAATAAACTTTTCATGAAACTAGCTGAAAAATAACATAACGAACCTGTTCGCCGCAAAAAAAACAAAAAAAACCCTGCCAACTTCTGTATATGAATCAGAGGTGGAGGACAAATGATTTCATACACAAAGTATTTTATCAAATCGTCAGTTAGAAATTACGCCTCGCCCTGAGCTAGTACCTATGACCCTGAGATTTGTAGATTTATGTTCTCCCTATTGAGCTTAGCGGGCGAGCATTTAAAGTATTGAAGATATTTGTTTATTTAAGTTTAAGATCGAATTATCTTTCTCCAAATGCACTAAAGATGCAACATTCTTATAAGTTACAAGTGGGTAGCCGCGTCTGAAAATGTAAGATCTGGTGATCACAACTAATAAGTATATTTTGACTACACATTACAAAATTAATAAAAGTAATATCGATCAAATAACGTTATACTGAAAAAAAACTACATAACTAGCTAGGATTTGAATAAAATGCAACGTATTTGGAAGTCAAAGAGCTTACATTATGCTTTGTCATTGACTTACTAAACAGGTTGTTTAAGTTCATATATGGATATTTTCAGGATAAAAATACAAGTGTATTACGTAATATAACGAATATAACCGAAAATATTGACGAAGATTAATGTGTGCCAGGTCAATACTTACGAACAATATTTGCATTCCTTTGTCTACCTTATGTGTAAATATCAATTATCTGGCTATGTGTTTGATACTGATCTTATAAAAAACGACCGCTCAAGCATATCATTGAAATACCACAGATATAATTTGTAATATTGTTTTTCATCCTTTGCATGGTTTAAGTACTTTCATATGTTTTGTTTTTATATGAGTTTAATTTATTTATTCCAACCATGTCTCAGCAGTAAGTTGACTTTTTGAGTCATCTTTGTGCATATTTATATTATACATACATTTGATAAAAAAACAAAAAAAAAACCACATTTTACAATTGTCAAAAACACATACTATCTTACATTTTACAATTAACCAAAAGTATCTTTTTCCTATTAAAAATTATTGTATTACAATAAAACTTCACTGTTTTACAATTTTCGCAGTAAGACCATAAAACATTTGTGAAAAGGTGTCCTACACAATAAACAAATCTAAAACCCCCGTCTTATCTGCTGCTTATCAGCGATTATAGCGGAGCAGGATATTGCAAAAATACTTCAGTTGATGATACAAGCATCAAATTTACAGGACAGTAACTACCTGGCATGCGCTTTAACATAAGATCAAGGGCCACTTGCAATAATGTCGTTTTCAAGATGGCCGCCGCGAAAACAAAAATGGCCGCCATTTCGTATTTACTTTTCAGTATTTTATTTGAGGCAAGCAGGTAACACATTAAAACGATAGCATTTTTATGCCCCCAGCACCTACTGATACCGGAGACATATAGTGATTGTCCTGTCCGTCCGTCCGTTCGTTCTTTCGTTCGTTCGTTCGTTTGTTCGTCCGTCCGTTCGTCCACACGAGGTTAACCAAACTGGACCGTTTCGTCTTGCATCAATACCCCTTACTAGAATGATCTGATACTAATACAGATGTAACCTGTGACCATTCCTCATCTTCAGACATCACCTGACCTCAGTTTGACCTTGACCTTGACCTCATTTTGTACTTAGGCTGCTTTATATGGGCCATTGCTTGGTTAACCAAATGGGACCGTTTCGTCTAGCATCAATACCCCTTACAAGAATGAACTGATTCAAATACAGATGTAAACTGTGACCATTCTTCATCTTCAAACATTACCTGACCTCAGTTTGACCTTAAGCTTGACCTCGTTTTGGACTTAGGTGCAAATGTACCGACAAGGATGCCACTGGGACATCAAGCGTTTATTGAACGCAGCTTCTTGGTTTTATTTATACACTTTTGTTTCGGTTTAGAAACAGAATATCAATCTTAGTATTCATATTCTTTTAATTTGTAATCAATTTTGTATGAATAAGCTCGTGGCTTAAACATCTCAACACTTAAGTTTTTATAACTTGCAGTTTTGTTTTCGAACAATGGTAAAATCTGGAGCACACCAACCAATGTAAGTTTTATATATATTACACTTAGATTACATTCAATGCAATAAAATAATATCGTTAGAAAATGCGTCCTATAAACCACGAGGGGATAAAGAAATATGACAGCGTGAGCACTTGCACAGTCAAGAGCAACATTTTCTTATAAGGCAAACCTTAAGAAACTATTTCTGTTGATTTACTATACCCATGAAACTATACACATCGGAAATCGTGTTCTAACCGAAAATAATATGCTTATACTGCATTTAGTCACTTTCTTAACAGTTGCAACATCAAATTGCTGTGCATAACAGACCTAAGTGGTGGCACTTGCAATTTCCAGTACAGGAAGTCCTTTTGCAGCCACACCTTTGAAGAACCTGGAAGCATTCAGATATAACCGACAATTCCTTCCAATAAGGGATCCACGCATTGTTCTGCTTCAGCCATCCCCAGTTTGACGGAGGCGGCAGTTGCAGCATGGTAACAGCTGCTTTACCCCAGACATGGCCTGCCTGAAAAATTGCTCGCTTGATGAATTGTTTCAGAGCACCTTTTGTTGGTGGAATCGCATTATACGCTCTTTGTTTCCGGACAAACAAATCAAGTCGAGCTTGAAATGCATGTGGTAGCATGTGGTAGCATGCATTTCCACTACCGTCCATGAAAAGGCTCAATCAAACCGAGCCTGCAACATTTTCGTTTTTGTCGTGTTGAGAGACCTGTGAAGTTTCCATTTTTTTCTATTTCATCCATCTTGCATGTCGTGCTTGATCGAGCATACAATATAACTATTTTTTTCTAATGTATCCGTTTCCTACTCAGTTATTATGTATTTGGCAACACTGAGACTATGAAATACTTTGAACTATAGCTGTTTCACAAACATTCCATTCCTGCCATGCAGATTTCTTGCTCTTGTCGACAATGCAGAAACAGTGTCGCAACGGGTAAAAGCAAGAAACAATGGCAATGCCTCTGAGTGAGGACCAAGTAAGCAAGCCACAAAACATCAATACACTGCCATAGCAAGAACTAACTAATAATTGTAATTGTTCGGTTTCCTGTCAATGAGGCATGCTTTGCATGAACAAATATACGATTATCGGCTTCTTCCTATTTCGCATTTCTGTTTATATATAAATTGCAAACAATATCGGCACCTTTTGTTGCTATGATCATTTTATTGGTTTGCACAGTTATCATTATACCCCGATATATCTAGGGGCTATTCTGGATTCCAGTCCGTCCGTCTGTATACGGAATTTGTCTGCGCTATTTCTCAGCAATTAGTTGCCAGTTTTCAATCAAACCTTGTAAATATTATCAGTACAAAGCCATGTTGCGCATGTGCGAAGCAGGTTCTATTTGAATGATTTTTCACTTAGATATAGCCCTTTATTTTTCTTCCTTTATATGTATATGGAAAACTTTTGTCCGCGCTATTTCTCGGTCATCATATGCGAGACTTTATCTCAGTGTTGTTATATTTTCTGGTCCTTCGGGATCATTGATTTCAATTCATTTAGATTTGAAGATTGAATACTGCTTAAGCCGGTGCTAGGAGGCGTGGGCAGTGTTGCATTTTCCATTACTGCTCATGAACAGACTCAATCAAACCGAGTCTGCAATTTTCACTGTTTGCGTTGTTCTCAGTGCTTCCGAGGGATCTGCTTTTCAGATTTTATCAAACTTTGCAATTATCATTCATACCAAGTCAAGTTGTACATGTGCAAAGCATGTTCCATTTGAATTATTTTTCACATAGTTATAGCCTTTATTATTTTTTCTATATATGTATATGGAAAAAAATGTCCGCGCTACTTATCAGTCATTGAATGCCAGACTTTTATCGCACCTTGTTATTACTATTATCATTGGTACCAATGCAAAACTCGTTCCATTTGAATGATTTTTGACTAATTTGTTGCCCTTTATTTGTTTCAAATACGAACAGAGTTACATTGGATTTTTAACATACTTTATTTGTTAAGTATAACTAGTTGATGACCCTTGGTGATATAATAAAATAAAAAAAGTGGAAAGCCACAGGTCTCCAAACACGACATAAACGAAAATGTTGCAGGCTTGATTTGATTTGTGGTTATGGAGCCTTCATATCACATAAACTGACAAAAGACAAGATTAAAAAGCAGATTACATGATCCCTTGTCCATGACTTTGACCTACTGACTTAATTTCTTCTTTTTTTAAGATATTGCCATAAAAATTCGAACCACTTGTACAGTTTTGAACAAACAGTTCAAAACTGATATTCAGTGACCTTGATCTTGACCTACTTTCTTCTTTTTTAAGGTACAGCAGTGAAGAATGGAGATCTTATACAGTTTTGCACACCATTGTGCGTCTTTCTAAATTTTCTCCCTGTACAATATACAAGCAATATATCATATTTTCAATAACCCTGTTCCTCTGACAATAAGCTGATATCTAGGGATATTCATCACCATTAGTGATACGTCTTGTTTTATCCGCACGAAAACTAAATAGTTTAGTTTTATTTTCAACGCATCTAAGAAAGCTATTCCATAGTTTAGGAGGTCATCTATTAAACGCTTTTCGACATTATCAAGAGTTTGAAATAGAACATAAACAAAACCACAGATACTTAAACTGTCAATGATATATTCAAATTTGGTATTTGTTAATACAAAATATGTACTATTACAATTTGAAGGCCAAGGGACTATCCTCTTACCGCCTTCAATATATATTTAACATTTTGCTGTACGGCTTACGACTTGTTTTTTGTTTGTTTGTTTTTTTTTTTTTTTTGTTTGTTTGTTTTTTTTGTTGTTTTTATTTTATACATATACGTATTGAAGTTGTCACTGAACCCCATGCTGAGTAAGATGACATTATGAACTATATCAGTTGCCCTTGTAGTGATTGTAGTTCATTCTATAGAATCATTACACACATAATTTAATTAAAGATTTTGTTTCAGTTGATAAGCAATAGTTCAGTATTGTCATGATTTTGAGGCTGTTTCTCAGTGAAACAAAGCAAGAAATAAAGGTTAGAACAGAGAAGAGATTGAAAAGAAGGGACGTCCATGTAAACCATATTAGCTTATTTCAGACCAATATCATAATAATATGCTTTCAGGTTTATCTGGAACTAGGATCTAATCAATAGTCGATGGTTATAGCACTGAAAATAAAAGACTCATACTTGGCCGTGATAAGAACGTTATCTAAAAGTCTGGCGGTCATTTTAAAGATGGCGACTTTTTTAATGGGTCGATATTTGGAAAAAGGCAACATTAAAAATAAAACTATCAGCTTATGGGAACAAACTGATAGGGCAAAGCATGTTACATCCCAAAAAAATGACATTTTAGAAACTTACAGATCCTGATTATATGAAAAATGCCTCAATTCTGGCAGCCATTTTGAAATTTGGAGGCCATCTTGAAAATGGATGATTTGTAGATGGCCCTCGATCATTTTTGAATCTGGACATATAATGAACATTTAGTGTAAATTTCATACTTGTATCATCAAGTGAAGTATTTCCTTAGATTTTCACACTAAGCTGCTCCACTATTATGTAATAGTCGCTAATTGATGGGCAATTTTGCACAACAGGTGTCCCCATGAAGATTTGTGGAGTAGGAATTAATTTTCCTTCATGGAATGTAGAATAATAATATAGTTATAAAAGTGTTTTTGTTTTCATAAAAGATTTCTGCCAATATCATGATAATATATATATTTTTTTTTTCAATTTAAATAATAAGTTTCGTAAAGTGTACCTTTTTCATTTTCTACTGAAATGCACGCACGGGTAAATAAATCAAATTATCACCACAGTTAATATGACATCATTCATTAATTTGTAATTTATACTTTTACGTTCACACGTAAAGAAGCCATGGTTGTATGCAATATTTTAGGCCCATATATAACAAAATTTTCGCGGAATGTTTCAATTATTGAACAGTTTATTGTAATATCGTCAAAAATTATACCGGCACACAGTTTGTTACATACAGCAATTACATAGAATTAATTCTAATTGCCGTTTTAATTTAATGCAGGCTTTTTAAGACCAATTTATTTTCCAATCAAAGATGTGACTTAAAGTTTGCCAATTCAAAAGTTTTACTTTTAATCATAATATATAAATAAATAAATAATAAATAAATAAATAAAATGCTCGAACAGATATGCAACACATTGATAAGCAATGCCTTGTGCCGTCGTACCGTCAAGTAAATATTTGTGAAAAGCGTGCTCAAGATTGCGATTACTTCATTTTCAAATTGAAATGAAAGCAATTTGTTATTATTCAATTTTAAAATAAAAAAATACCAAGACAATGTTAAGACAATGGAGAATACTTCACGAGGTTATAAAATAATGTCATTTTGATAGAAAATGTTTTATAGCCTTTTAAAACCTGACATAACCGATCTTTTCGAAATTTCTATATAGAAATACATAGAAACCATAGTCATCAACTTCAAACAAAAATGGAAGCAATAAGTTTTTGTATCACATCGATAAAAAATATATTGAAATAAAGGGCAAAAAATAAAGATTACTTCACGAGATTATAAATTTTTGTTAAATAACGATAAAGATACGTTTTTAATGTTTGAAATATATTTTTATATACAAGTCTATAGTAAAACTGTTTATCGATAAACGTTATCGGGTCCGCGATCCGTGTATATTCAAGGGAGACTACTTTTGCCGAAACTACTGGTCAATGTATTGGAATGTTGGCCATGATGCTGCAAGTAAATGAAATAAACACGATCCTTTAGAATAGAGAAAAGTAGGAACTTCACAGGTCGCTCAACACGACAAAAACGAAAATGTTGCAGGCTCGGTTTGATTGAGCCTGTTCATGGACAGTAGTGGAAATGCATGCTACCGTCGCACTAAACGCAAGTTCGGTTTGACTGATATTGTTTAAGAGAAGTTATAAAAAGTGCAGCATGCCTCTCACTTACTAACACTGACTGAAGTATGAAACGGAATTATCTTTGAACTATCTGAGAGTGCTTACATTGTCTTCGAAGTTCGGAAACGCAGTTGTACATCTTACCAAACGTAAATCCCAAAGCTAATAGAGAACAAAGGTTTGAATAACTTATATTGAATGTTTCGTGTGCTTATCTAATTTTTACTGACCAATGCATTAAGTGAAAATAAATTCATGGTTTAATGCCGTTCTGCAATCATTTGTATTTGAAGAGAATTGTAACCACTGCCTTACCCTTGCCTGGTCGTAAGAAACGATTAACAGGGTCTGAGCAGCCGGTTGTAAAGGTGTTGTTTCTATACCTGATATTTTAATTGCCATGTACATAAGACCTGAAACCAAAATATTTGTCCTGTTTTTAACCATATAACATGAAGTGTGTTGATCCACTCTAAATCCCAAATCAACAGAATCAACATTAAAAAATAAACAATAATAAAAGAAAAATACATAAACACAAATTCAGTCTAAAGATATTTGTGTTGCAGGTAGAATCATGGTGAATATTGGTAGAATAATTAAAACGTATTAATTTGTAAAATTGTTGAAAGGAAAGTATATTATTCGTTAGATGTTATGATTTGCATGTTCAGGTTAACTTTAACAGCCAGACAAGGATATTGCCTAACCTGGCAAAACAATAACAACGCACAGATCGACTAATATAATATAATCTACTGATAAGATAATTTAAACAGTGTTGTAAAACTAATTTGGAAATGGCATCTTGGAGGACAGATATCTACTTTTTCACTATGATAAATTGCTGCACTTTTATGTGAAAAAAAATTCAGTACGTTGTAATATAATATTTTAAACTGAATTAACGGTAGAAGTAATGAAGTATTTATACATTTTAAAACTAATGCCTCGGTCACAAAACCGTACAATGTCCGTACGGCTTTAAAAAATCGTACGAGTCTACCAGTTGTAAAATTCTTAGGTCTCTGTACAATCATACCGTCTAGATCTGGTAACAGTACGTACGGGCCCCATACGATTTTTATAGGATGCAATCGTAGGATATAGGTAGGGACATCCCAGACAAGTCGTGCGGAGCTCGTAAGGAGCCCGACCGTACCGGGTAAGATGCTCTTGGGTTCGCACAGCGCTTACACGGCACTGGTGCGGTGTCCGCACGGTGTCCGTGCGACTAGAACATTTCAGTTCGGCGACGTCTGAAAAATTTACATTTTCAGTCGTTGGATATCCGTATGGACATCGCAGACAAGTCGTACGGAGCTTGCAAGGAGCCTGGCCTTACCTTTTGTGATTCCCGTTGGCTCGTACGGTGCTCGTACTGGGTCCTGTTTTATATACCACAATGAATCACCAAAGAAGTCATACGGAGCCCGTGCGGCAATCGTAACGCCCTGCGAGTCCCGTGCGGATATCGCACGTACTACACTCGGTGTCCTTAATATCGTACGGACATTGTACGTTGACCACGCAAGTCCCCTTCAATAGTCGTGCGAGCATTGGCAAGCCTTGCAGTTTTCCAAATCCGCACTGACATCGTGCGATGCTCGTACGAGCTCTTCAGGAGCTCGTACAGTTTCCGTACATTCAAAACTCGCAGCCGCCCATACAGTACTCAGGACAGAGATAGGGGTATGTGTAACTATAAACATGTACAGAGTGGCTGAATAAGTTGAATATAATAACACCACAAGCTATCCTTACAAAGTCAAGTCAAAATCAAAATATTTATTGGCATAAGAATATGTACATGTTCTTCGTCGAACAAACATCATTTGGCGGTTTGCTTAATAGAGGTGAATTAAAAGGATGATAACAAACATGGCAACCCTATTGATAGCAAAATTAGAAAGGTATGAAAATATATGTACCATATAAAGTATAAATAGAACGGGAGAATTATAAAGTAAACTCTTTTTCAGGAAGTCAACAAATATGAAATGCACAACATTGGATATGAGAAGTCATAAGAGATGACGTTTAAGCGTGTGACTTGCATTGTAAAATAGGCTACATAATGTATATATCTAAAGTATATTGTGACAAAAAATATGAGTGGTTTTGATTAATACCTGATAAGATTATAAATATTATTTAAAATAATAATGTTAATGATAATAATAACAGTAAGTACAGGACCACAAAGATACGAAATCACTGGAAAAATGAGTTATAGACAAAAAAAAGTTATAACTGTAGTTTCTGATAAGAAAACCACAGTTTGGTTACATTACAGAAATACACTGTGAAATGAGACTTAGGAAAAATTAAACATTACTTTTTAATTCGCCCCTTTTGGAAAATAAAATAAAATCTAGTTTAAGGTAAAGTAAAGTTTCTTGTTTAACATGGGTACTCGACGAAAGTCCTCACCAGGATTCGATAGAACGACTTATTTTCAGCCGAGCCCACGGTAAGCGTCATATTTACCTCCCAAGTATCAAGTCAATACAGATACTGCTGGAAACAGTACCAGATTAAGTAAATTACCAAGCACTGCACATTAGTCGGGATATCAGCCGCGCCCTGGAATCGAACCAAGACCGCTGGGTTGTAGTCCGACCTGCTAACCAATGCGCCACAGACTCCCTAAATTGGCATTTGAAGCTCACGCAATTTTTCAAAACAGTCTTAATTTGTGGATGACTTGCTTTGAAGCTTTTCGATTAACGCGTTCAGAGATATTTTCATTGATATAAATTATATTTGTATTTTATAAAGTAGCAAGCAAGTATAGTTAACAAAATAAGGCATTTCTTGACGTTTGCAATATTCTAAAGAAAAATTAGTATGCTGAACGAAGAGCCATCATAGCCTATAAGTCTTTCGCCTGACCATGTATGCCTCTATTTACCTATATAGGAACTATTAAACTAATTCACTACACTCAACTCCACTCCACGTTTGAGTAAATACCTTTCAGAAGCCAATGTAACCGTTCAGAGATGCGCACTAAGTGTCATTATCCAAGGAATTCATCCGATAAAGCGAGTTTATGATTTAATATGCTTTATTACGTTAACATGGCAAATAGCACTAAAATAACCGTAGTATTAACATTATGAAGTTATAAATAAGTTTTAAAAATAACAATATAGAACAAGAACTGTCTCGACTATTTAGATGGATAGTAAAACTGAGGAAACTGGAGCTGTCACTGGAGTGTTGAATGACTCCAATGTTGGATGAAGGTCTTGCACAATAGCTTGAGTCTGCGCAAGATATTAAGTAATAAGAGAGATAAAAATAAAGTGTATCAAAACACCAAATAAGTATAAATCTGAGCCAAAAGGGGGCATAACTCATTAAAGATAAGAAATATGCACCTTGTGTCATATGATAAAGGTGATGATGGAACAACTACTTTAAGTTTGAATCAAATCCATTTAGTTATAACTGAGATAGAGTGAAAGTGCACCAAAACTTCAACCTGCAATTTCAATTAAAAAAGGGGGCATGATTCATGAAAAACTGGTGCCAGAGTAATGGACCTTGTGTCTTAAGATATGGGTGATGATGTGAAACTACTATTATAAATTTCAATTAAATTCATATAGTAATAAATGCGATAAACTGAAAGTGTGAAAGTGCATCAAAACAAAACTTTAACCTTAAATTCTAAGTAAAAAAGATAATTCATGAAATAATTGTTTGAGAGTTATGGCCCTTATGCCAGATAATGTGAATGATGATACGGATTTTTTGGGATTTAACGTCGCACCGACACATGTTAGGCCATATGGCGACTTTCAAGCTTTAATGGTGGAGGAAGACCCCATGTGCCCCTCCGTGCATTATTTCATCACGAGCGGGCACCTGGGTAGAACCACCGACCTTCACTAAGCCAGCTGGATGGCTTCCTCACATGAAGAATTCAACGCTCCGAACCCACATCGATGAGAGACAAGTGATTTGAAGTCAGCGACCTTAACCACTCAGCCACGGAGGCCCACGATAATACGGAATAACTAGTTTATGATACGGAATAACTAGTTTAAAGCAACTCTGTCAAGTAATTTCAGAAATAAGGTGAAAAAAGGAGAAAGTGTAAAAAACTTTAACCAAGCTGGAGACGCGGAAAGACGCCGACGCCGACGCCAGGGTGAATAGGATAGTTCTCAATATACTTCGTATAGTCGAGCTAAAAACACACGTGGTCTGAATGTTTGATTAAAAATCTGTCGCAAGTAAATAGGAAAAGTCTTTATACTATTTTGGAAGTAAACGCAATTCTGATATTTAACTTTTTTCTTAATAACGAATACAATTTAAAAATTAACTTCTAGAAGTTTATACCCTATTTGTGATAAAATTATATGTGCAATACATGCAGATCTAAAAGTTCAAAAGAATTGTTTTATCGCTCTTTTTTTTAAATGCATTTTTCTAGTTTTTGCACTCATGGAACGACATCTGCATTTAAATCTCCCCTTCAAACTAATCAATAACACAGTAGTACAGTAACCTTTTATTATACTGATCTGTAATGAATTAGAATATCCCGGCTTTAAAAGTGAATGCCTACTATTTTAGAATTTTAGTTTTACAATTAAAGAATAATAAAAGAATTCAGTTTCTATGCACAATAAAGAGAACAGGAGAATTACAAGGCTAACTCTATTTTTATTCAACGTTTCGACTATTTATTAAGTCTTCATCAGCAAGTCTACAAATATGATATGAAATAAACAACGTCATGAATATATGACGTCATAAAAGATGACGTTACGTTACAAACATTTTGGCGTAAAAATTAAAATGTACAATAGGCTACATAATGTATACACAAATGTATATCCAAGTATTGTTTAAGGTATTGGACCCGTAATAGAGTACCTCCTTTTTGAAGAGTATTCAATTCCTACACTTAACCTACCACCTTGAGTGCAATTTTCGCGGGGGGGGGGGGGGGGGGCGTAGGTTCAAGCCCCACTGGGACCAAATTTTTTTTTTTAAATATTTTCCTTTTTTTCTAGTAAGTTTTTACTTTTTTCAAGACTTATTATGGATGTATTGTACAAAAGTGGAAAAATTTCATTATATAAGCGATTTCTTGCTGTTCAAAGTGAATTTACCTCTGAATCATGAAAGGTAGAGTTAGACATCTTTAAAAATACTGAGTTACATACGGTAAAAGTTCTCTATTTTGCATTCTTTCTTTAGATTACATATTGTGGAAGAAATGCAGGTAGGTTTTACTTCTGCCCCAAGGTTATTTTTGAATAAAGTGAGCAAAATTCAAAACCGACACACAGGATTCAACCTTAAATTTTCAATGTTGGAGTTAGAATTCTGACTCATTAAATCTGTTTACTTGAGGCACCCTAGAAAAAAAATGATATTTACAGTTATAATTTGTGATTTATTATTGTTTTACAATAGTCTGATGTATCTTTTATCAAAATTAATGCTGTAATGAATTCTCTGCAAACGTTTCAGATAGTGGCCATCACATTGAAATTTGTCTTTACTAGAGCTTGCGGAAATACCATAAATTATACAAAATTTACAAAAAACGGCACGGTAAAAGTTCTTTAAAATTTGCAACACAGTGCAAAACATGATCAACTTCAAGAATATACCAAGCAAATGCCATTTTCTAAACATAACTATTAGGGGTCCAATACCTTAAAGTATATTGTGACAAAAATTAAAATTAAAGGTGGTTATACTTAATACATAGTAAGATTATAAATATTATTTAAAATAATAATGTTAATAATCATAATAACAGTAAGTACAGGATCACTGGGTAAGTTGTGTTATAGACAAAAAAGAAAATACCAGCAAAAACAGTACTAACTGAAGACTTAAATGATGCACAATTAAGAAATACGGAGGAAAAGCAAAGTATATACTGAAATTGTCTGTGTGTACAAATATTATTACGAGCTCAATCTATTTTGACTGATCCTCTAATCAGAGCACGACACACTGCACATGTTTTAAGCCTGTCAGAACAGGCCTCACAGGCTACCACATGACGGCATGGAAAGAATACCATACATAGGTCTGCATTAAGACAGATTTTACATCTGCTTCTAATTTCCAGCTCTTCTTTTCCTATTAAAATAATAAAATATTTACATTTTATTTGCCAATTCATCAACAAATCGCACTTCGAATAGCAATATATATCATCTAAAACAGAATTTCCTTTGTACCCTCTCAAAATGTCTCCATGTCATCATAAATCAAAGAGTTTGCTTTCGTTTCGTACTCCTATCTGTTGAATAAATACTTAATTGCTCATAACATTGCAAATATACATATATAAGTTCTGTCCTTTTACCTTTTTCTTCCAAATGGCGATTAGCTGTCACCTGTTGCTTCATGGTATTCATTTTTCCTATCACTGCTACAGATATGTGTACAGCGGGGTCTGAAATACAACAGCTAAGATGTCTTTGCTTGTTATTGTTTCGTACTGTAGCATTTTGTATACACGACCTGATCTCTAGATCAATCATAAAATATCACATAAAGTGCAAAATCACGTCTATAAATACCCATTCATCATTCTAACGTGTGATCGTCTATTTATCACTTTTATTTTAAGTTTATTTTAGAATAAGGTGTACATAATTCGCTGCACAACAAGCAAGTTATAGTCTGTATTGTATATAACATGTAAATATATGGAATATATATAATATATAAAATTGAACATGTGATTGGAAAAGTCATACAGGACAATGTGTTCTTGTAACCTCCTTACATCGACTCATCAGAAATATAAAATATACGAATAAAAGTACAGTACAAACCTGCAATAAGCATAACAAAAGTTCTTTCATCAAGCTTGTACATCTGTGAACGTTTAAAGCAAACAGTGTGTGAGATGTTGTACACAGTTTAAAAAGGACGGGTGGACGGATGTATGGATGTACGGACAGCAGCAACGACATATACCCCTGATATAAAGGCTGGACATTCTATTTTACGGTTAAGGTTTTGTCGTTTTAGCCCGGCTTATAAATTCTAAAATATGGCCGAACCTTGCACATTTTAGTAGAGACTTATGATATTACATTTCTTATAGAACAATACCAGAAGATAAATTCTGGATATGGAACACTCGAATCAGTCAACTATGAAAGCCTGGACAAACTGTTTTATGACGTCATCATTAGGACAATTGAATTCGTAAAAATAATTTGATCATGTTCACCAACGTATAAAATTTTATCGCCCTTTTCGAAATTTCTAATTATCTGGTGACAAACAATTGGACTGTGTAGAGCTTCTCAAAGTTACATTATGTTAAGAAATGTCAAAGAAAGGTTACTTTGGGAATAATTTGTATGTAGAGGGATAAATTATCTAAAACGATGTATCACAAATCGTAAACTTTTCATTCTGTTTTCAAACAAAGACAAACTTTTTATAAAATAGCGTTATAAAAAAATGGAAGTAGGTGTTCATAATTAGATTATATCGCTTTAGAATTCCTCCGACTATAAATGCCTTTTCGGGTCATTTTAAACTTGTCCACACATACGGGAGAGATGCCTTATATTTTGCTCATTTTTAAATGTTGTATATTTCTTCCTTATGGATACGAACTAAACTTGGTATTTATGTAATAATTAATTTATACGTAGATCTTAATTCGAATTATACTTTTGCAGCGATATATTACTTTATATAATATAATGAAGAACAATGTAGAGTGGTTAATTGCATGGCTATTTCGCAACAGAGATAGGCTAAGGGATGGCATATAAATTACTAAGAAAAGCAGACCCTTTCTGTTAAAAACAAGGAACGTATATAAAACTGAAAGAAGAAATATTCCCTTCAAGAATATTTGTAGGGATCTGTCAGAGATATTTTATTTGTACCGCGATGTTGCATACAGCTGTAAAGTGTATGACAACATGCACTTACCAAACCTTTTAGCGTAATACTAAGACTTTTCAAATACCTTTCAAATTACTACATGCACATATGTGTACTCATTTAGAAAAGTATATTGTTAGTAAATGTCAAAATAGCTGGGCAAATAACTGAAACAATACTGCATACTGCAAGCATGAAATTTGGCATGTGTACTCGTCTGACCTACTTTTCTCAAAAAGTCCATTAGCCACTTGAAAATTCAATATGGCGGCCTTTTAAAGGGCACAGAAGTTGATTTTTTTGAGCAGCTTCAGTTTTTTTCAGTTCGGAAACATACCTTAAGGTGATTTTGGTGCAAACTTTGATAACAAAAGATGTCAAATCCAATTGGCGTGTTTCAAGATACGCCGTTCATGTAAGCACTAATTTCATTAACTGACGTCCTGTTAATAATTTAATGATGGACATACATATTTAACGCTGGCTTTAACTTGAGATAAGGCTAGCTTTTTCCGACGCAGGCAATGACAGGCAGTGACTCATTAAGGTGTTCAGTTTTTCTCAAATCTGTTCATGGACTGAAACTTCACACATGGATTGTAATCATTAGGCGCTGTACAAAGACAAGTTCTATAACTCTGACATACATTTTAACAAAATTACCCCCCTTTTGAAATTTTCAACGTTAATTTTTTTTTCTCAGAAACTACTACATTTACTGGGTTGAAACTTCACACATACCTTCATAGTCATTAGGCACTGTACAAAGCCAAGTTCCATACTTTGACATGAATGTTAACAAAATTACCCCCCCCCCCCCCCCCCCCTCCTTTTAAAATTAGAAATTGTAACGATAAGTCTTTGTGTCTCTACATGGGATATATTTCAATTATGTCCATTTATGGCCGTCACTGCTTGATTGGAACTTGTGGTCAAACTGTATATAAGGTAGGCATTTTTAAAATTAAAGTGTATGTAGCAATAAACGTAGATACAACAATTTTGATAAATAAAAGATCTGCTTTGTGTCATAGGTGAAGCAATGCAGATTGACAGTACTTGTTTCCTCTCTAAGGCATGTCTCAAGACTTTATATGTTTGCCAAATAGTTGTTATATTTGCAGCGGAGTCCAAAACCATTGCATTTACACCTACCATAACATTTTCTTTTACATACACATTTTGTCAGTTCTTTACAGCTATTTGCAACTGGTGGATTATTGTTCAGAGTATCTGCCATAGGTCACCTTGCTTCTCCCATCCCCATTCAGCAGGATACTCGACTTTCTTTTGGCTAAACAGTGCCTGTCCCCATATGCAACCAGCTGGGTATGCAGAACGCTTTGTGTGTTTGCAAAGGCTGCTTGAATCTTGAAAAATGGCCATCATATTGAATTTTCAAGTGGCTAACGGGCTTTTTGAAAGAAGGCTCAGACGAGTACACATGCCAAATTTCATGCTTGCATCACCAAATGCAGTATTTTCCTGAACAAATGACTTAATCTGCCCAGCTAAAATTACAGCTAATTGAAACATGCAATATCATGTACTTTTCTTCACATCAATGCCTCAGCCCATTTAGAAGCGGCTCAATAAAAAACTTAATATATTAATTTAAGTATGTAGCTCATATTTTATTGTTTATTGTAGTCATTTAGAACATTTGTTTAGAAATCTATAATCTATTTTTAAAAGTGGCATGTGAGATAATGTTTTGACACGAACTAATGCAAGTTGATCCCGATGAGGTAAAATATCCGGAAAGAAGGTGTGTTGTGTGTGTGGTGGGGGGAGAGAGAGAGGGTACTCGTCCTAATATTCTTTTTAACTGATGAATTAAACTGAACATTTGCGCATGTTTGAAACGATTTCCTAACTAAATTTCATTTTTGGGGTGTTTATACCTGTCAGAGATACAATATTCTATAATATAAATTAATGAGAAAAAATGTATAATTGCTTCAATGTTTTTCTTATAGTGTGGCGACTTTGATCTAACATATTTATATCAAACTGCATTTCACCAGTGAGATGATACACTGTGCTAGTCTGTCGTATGACTGTTCACAAAATATATATAAATGTACTTTTACATATGTTTCTATATCAACAAAGTACATAACAATTTGGACATGCTACCTCATTAGTATATGTAAAAATTGCTTCTGCTTTATAAACGAACGATAAACCTGTGTACCATCACTACGACTTTACGTAAAGGTGGAACAATTATGGTAAATGTGTATGTTACCGAATGTGACCAATGGGAAAACTGCATTGTGACACCACATTAATACATTTGCTGTAGGGTTCCTGAGAAGTATAACTCCCAAAATATGTAAAATAAGACTGAATATTTCAAGTAGTGGTTACAAGATACACATCACCATCGTGGTTTAGAAATCTATATTTTGGTATGAAATACATGATTTTTATTTAAAGCGCGTGTGAAGACTACCGGCTTCTGTAACCTAAAAACATCCATATGTTTCATACCCAGGTGTGAACCACTAAACCACAGCCTATTTCTTAATGAAAGTGAATGTAAGATGAACATAAGCATTTTTTTTACACAACTTAGTACTCTAAAACGATTGCATTTGATGAAATGAAATGAAATAAATAGTTCCACCGAAGTTAATTGACTTTCCAAAACGGGGCTACAAATATGAGAACGTTTGGATGTACGATTGCTTACAGACGTCGCGTCGTCATTCTTTGTGATTACACTGGATATTAGTCATAAGACACTTTCATGATAATGCATGCTAGTATAAATATATGCCGTAAGTTGAAAAGTTAATCTATATAAAAAAAAGTTAAAGTAATGCAAATCTGAATCAGAGTAAACAATGTTAAAGAAAGACAAATAAAAATGCATTTATATGATATAAATAGCAAATTAGCAGTTTCCATTTTGGTATGTACTACATGGATGCGTTCGAAATACGCACCCCTTAACATTTAAAACACGAATAATTATGTTTTTTCTTTTCTTCTTTTTTTCAGAGCTGATTTTTATTTTACACTATGGCCATAGACCTTTAGGATGACAGGTCAATAATTACTCTGTGGGAGTTTTTCATGCTTTGTGTGATTAAATTATGTTATGATGTCAATTTTCTTTCAATCTAAAAATATTCATCTGTCAGATATAAGTACAGTTTGATTAACGTAAGAAATAAATCGCGACTTAGTACTGTTCATCTGAGTATATCTTCTATTATGTTAGTTTGTAAAAATGTACAGAATGAAACACACATCATGCTACGGTGTTCCGTTTGGACAATCGTGACTTTTTATTGAATCCTAAACCGCGATATACGATGGTACGATGACGAAAACGTGATGGTGCGATGGCACGATGATGAAACAACGATGGTACGATGGTGAAAACGCGATGGCACGATGATGAAATCGCGATGATGCGATGGTACGATGGTGAAATGTCGATGTAATATCGCGTTTTCATCATCGTACCATCGCGTTTTCACCATCGTATCATCTTACCATCGCGTTTTCATCATCGTACCATCGCGTTTTCATCATCGTGCTATCGCGTTTTCATCATCGTACCACCGCATTATAAACATCGTACCATCGCGTTTTCATTATCGTGCCATCGCGTTATCACCATCGTACCATCGCGTTTTCACCATCGTACCATCGCGTTATCACCATCGTACAATCGCATTATCACCATCGTACCATCGCCTTCCGGTGGTCATGAGCAGTGGTACAGTATATGTGTCAGTAATAAATCTCATTTTCACATTGCACTATGTACCTTCTACATCCTAACATGAATAACTATTACATCCAGCTTTTTATTTACTTTCATGCATACATAAATACAAAGGACGTGGCCTTGAAAATTTTACACAGTTTTAATGAGTTGAGCACTGAACATTTTGAAAACCATTTTGCAAAACAGCTGAATCTAAATGGTAAATTTCTTCTCACAAAATACATTGAGATATATACATTCATCTATTGTTTACAAAAATTCAAGTGCACGGAACTACGCCTTTCTAACCGGAAGGCGATGGTACGATGGTGAAAACGCGATGGTACGATGGTGAAAACGCGACGGTACGATGGTGATAACGCGATGGCACGATGGTGAAAACGCGATGGTACGATGGTGATAACGCGATGGCACGATGGTGAAAACGCGATGGTACGATGATGAAAACGCGATGGCACGATGGTGAAAACGCGATGGTACGATGATGAAAACGCGATATAACATCGATATTTCACCATCGTACCATCGCACCGTCGCGATTTCATCATTATGCCATCGCGTTTTCACCATCGTACAATCGTTGTTTCATCATCGTGCCATCGCACCATCGCGTTTTCGTCATCGTACCATCGTGCATCACGGTTTAGTTTTAAATAAAAAGTCACGATTGTCCAAACGGAACACCATATCATGCCGTTACAAAGAGTAAAACAGCTTTGTTAGATTTATAGAAACATTTCACTTAAAATAATACACCAATGTCTTCATATCAATCACGTTGTTAAAAATATCGCATTTTAATTAGATATATTAAAATCATTTTGGATCAATTCCTGCGCATCTGAGCTCTGAATCGTGATAAATCATGTGAAAAACCACTCGACGGCCTTCTTTATTTTTATTTTTACATGCTCATTGAAATGTTGTGATAGAATTGGCTGGGCTTCATTTATCCAAGTAGTAGTAAACCGGACGTCATGCCACCATTTGACGCCATAATGGACTTTATAATGCTGTTTTACCAATCTGCGCGTTTCGCAGAATCTAACACAACCGAATTCATTTTCCAAGCTGATTATTGTGTATTATTATATATCAATACATTTCCTGACCTCACAATTATTATGTCAAAGCGTTAGATGGAATACAGTCGCTCAGCAGGAAAAGAAATCAACAGAAAATAGAAAATAGGCAAATACTAGCATTTGATGGATGCCGTCAAGGATGTATTTTAAAGTCCTTCGTAACGTGTTAGAATCGAAATAATTTATCTAATTTTGTGATTTTTTTCTTCATTGTTTGTCATTCTGATGCGTATAATTATATCACTCGAGCTACGCCCCCGTGATATTAATCCTTACTTCTTAAATATACAGAGATTGACTACTTTCTTCTTTGTTTAACTTAATGGTAAATCGCCATGAATGATTTCACTCAATTATTCTTTTTGAGACCACGAACCTTTTAATCTAAATACATAAGTGTCTGGATAACCAATATTATAACACATTAATCACGGTAATGCGACAAATATTCACAATCTATTTCCATTTACCGATTACCTCCCTTTAATTGCGTTAACTGATATTTTTCAGGAAAATGATATATTCGATCGCGGATAATGTCACAAAAGTGTAAAAAGTATTGTATTAATGGTTTTGTATTGAAATATAGATATTATATCACTAACATTTTACGGTAATTTTGAAAAAAAGGACCGATAGCTGTTCATAAACCACAATGAATATTTTTGTCTTTTTCTGAAATATATTATTTATTTACATTATTTCAATTTGGCATTCCTATAAAGATAAATTATATAACAATTTTGTCAAGATGTATTACAAATATATCTACTAAGAGCATTTTTATCAAAATAACGAAAGTCGTTGTGCAAGAATAAACTTGAGAGTAAACCTGCTTTGAATACTATAAATAGAGAGATATTAACACAAAACACTTAAATCCCAAAAATCTTAAATTTTATTAAGAACTGAGCGAAATATGACGATTTAAAAAGAAATTTGCTGAAAATATCCTTTATATGAGTTGTCTGCCCATGACAAGAGAATGTGCAAAAAGTCAGTGTTCCATATCCAGATTTCTATTTGACATAACCTTCAATCATTTTATGATCATGGCTTGTCTGTACTAAAAAGTGCAAGATCGAATGACTTATAAGCCGGGCTATTTTACCTTCCTTGATCTTGCTTGTATTAGACGTTCCTTTCTCCTTAACGTGATCTTCCTTTTCAACGTCTTCGGACTCCATGTTACTTTCAAGGTCTGAAAAATTAACAGTGTGTTACGGAAATAATTTTGTATTTGTACAATTTTTCTAACTGAAATGCCAACAATTATATAACATCCTACATGCATTTGTGAGGATCATTTGACATGTTGAAAAGAAAAGGTCACGAGGACATAGATTGATGAATAAGAGGGATGATTGATTTGTATTACATTTTCATCTATCAGAAACTTTTGAACGATAACACTTTTATGAGCCGCAGCATTGTCACGGAACAACTAAAGACTGCGACGACCAGTCAACGGATTTTTGTTTTATTTTCGTTTACTTGTGCTTCAGTACTTTCAGAACTTTAACGTAACATTTATAGCCCTGTCATGAAAACAGATGCGACGACCATCAAGATTTTTTTTTTTGTTAATTGTTTCATACTTACTTCAAAAGATCTATATAAGAATGCGCCGCGCTACGATAATTGTCAATAAAACATTGCTGGATTATAAAGAGTCACGTTTCCTCTATGTAAAACTCGAGTGTGTTGCATATCAAACTTCTATGGAAGCGTGCGATTTTCATTACTTTTGAAATAGCCCAAATACGTTTCTGTGTTGTATGTTCAATTTTCTTGTTGCAACATAATGTATTCTGAATATATAATTCATATCATTATTTTATGAACGTTAACGTTTCTGTTTTGTCTGCAGAATATCACATGTACAAACATGTTTTGTTCGTTTACATTTTTCTTCCAACTGGCGTTTAGGTGCCTCCTGTTGCTTCATGGTATTCATTTCTCCTGCCAAAGATATATGTAAATTTGTGTCTGAAATACAACAGCTGAGATGTCTTTGTTTGTTTCGAATTGTATCATTATAGGAACAGGTCGCCCAACGCAACACAAACAAAAAATGTTTCAGGCTCGATTTACGTCTCACATATACATGAATATATGGATATAGAAAGGAACGGTTATTTGATAAATTACTTAAAATGTGTTCATGTAAGCATACTATTATAGACTCATCGGTAATTTTGAATATGTTAATGAATGTAAAACACAAGGTGGAACTTGCAGGTTCTGGTTTCTTATGCAATGGATTTGATTAAAGGCTCTTTGGAGAAAACGTCATTCCAACACGTTGAAATTATACTGTTTTTGTCTCTTTTATAACAAGAATTTACACTGGTAAAATCAGTTTTCGTTTTTGCTTACTTTTCATAGAACGAACACTAATTATATAGTTTTCCTTATAAAATTTTCTGCATCTGCAATCGACTAAGCAAATATTAGTTTAAGACTTAAACTAGCTCCTAAACTATGGTATATTATTTTTTAAATTTTTGTTTTTAAAACTGTTAATGCAGCTAATCTATATACTATGTCCAAAATAATAATATTACAATCAGATCTAAACGAAAAATAGACTGGCATTTGTCACTATTACATAGAATAAAATAATAAAAACAATTTTGTAACAAATTCTTTATTATAGTGGTTAGTCCATTTAGGACTGCAGTTGAACTTTATATATACTTTTTTTAGTTTTGTTGTGCAATTTAAGATCTTTAAGAAAATTGTAGTATTCAATAGTAATCCTTATAGCAGGTAAATGTTTGCTTATTACTTAATCTGATAAATGAAGTTTAGGTAAAGCTTTTAATATTTTTTTTCCGTTTGCGCTCGCTTTATTTGTGTACATGATGTCTTTTTCAGAGAACTTTCGTTCCTTCTTTAAAGTTACTTTCCTTTTGCTGTATTTCTCACCATGCATTATTTTTTTTAGAGAATACCCTGCAATGAATGAAATAATTAAGAAAATGTATGATAAAAGAGACGATTGCCATCTCTCCCCCCAACCCACCCCCTTCACGGAGATGTCCCTCGAGCTGCATCTTACGGTGTCTATATTTCGCAACGTATCTTACTCAAAGTTAAAAGATTTTAATGTTAGAAATCTTCATATTACCAGAACGTATTACAACAGGGTTTCCGGTATCATAAAGTACTGAAGGCTTTCACTAAATTCTACAACAGATCGTCGGAACTTTTCAAGAAATGTAACACAAACCTTAAAACACATAAAACTTGGTCTTAAATACCCGGTATAGTATGGAGGAGAAAATCGTATTGTGCTATTTTTGAAAGAAAAAGTATAGCGTTCAAGTGGTAGCCTGATGATATCAATAACAGGTAGTTTTCCAAAGTCGTATGATTATTCATGTTAGGTTACTAATTATACAACCTTCAAAGCTATTGTCTGACAAAGATACTGAGATGTATATTGTGAAGACATTAAAGTGAAATCGTTATCTGTAATCGGGCGCAAGTGTTAAAAGTTAAATAATACGTCGTTTTATTATCTATAGATCAGGGATTGTTTGAAAAACTACGATATGCGCCTGAGAAAGAGGAATCAGCAAAGAATGAAAATAACACGAAAAACATGAACGATCCCAATCTTTTGGAGAGTACAAGCGTAGGTTTGTATCTACGATTTTGATAAACACTGAAATTTCTGTGACTTAAATGGTCATTGAAGTATGCTTACACACATAGAATAAAATGCTTACTAGTGTTCTTTTTATATAGGATTATGCTACGTACATCTTAAATCATCTTTTACCGGATTTGAACTAATTATTACTAATTCAAACGCTTAACGGTCTAAGTGACGCAGAGTCACTTGGTCGAAATGGATCTGTCACTTACAAACATATTCTTAATAAATAGTATGCTTTAGATAATATGTAATGCGTTTAATGTAAAACAAACACCTCTTTGATTAATTTCATTAGTCTACCACTTGAACCCATTTTTTAGAAATAATAAAATAGAAACAATGCGATTTTTATTCATTTCGCCTGTTATATCTCTTTCTACTTGCGGTAGGCTATTTGCTGCGCTCCTTTGCTTCCCAGAAATAAACCAATATTTTTAATTTGTATAATAACAACAGTATCCAATAGAGTTTAATGTTTTCTGTGCCAGATGCATGTTATCTAGTGTCATAAAAAACGATGTATTACCTTTATTTTTACGAATTTTCACGAACACGTAGCGCAACATGTAGATTACGCAAATGACTACGCAAATGGTGTACCAAACTGAAAAGCAAAATTTACATAAAATTAAGAACTAAAATATTTCATAGAAAAGAAATTTGTGTTATGCAAGTTTTCATAAGCTGAAAAGTGAGTGCATATACGCTATGTTTACATGAGCACATGTTTTATATGTAGACTAGTGTAATGTCGTTTCCAACGAACAGCCAAGATTGAAATTGTCTAGGAGTTCAAGCGATTTTTCGGATGTAGAGTTGATTGCAATATTTTTTTTCTTCCTGAGCGAACGCAGTTGATCAATGGTATCACTTATCTGACTATGAAACCAGTCAACTACCGTTGAGTTTGAGCGAAGGGTGGTGCTAGAATATCACTACTTAAGTTTTATAGTAGTATTATTCCACAGTAAACTTCAAACATAATTTATCAGCATTATGAATAGCTAATATTTCATCTTCATCAATACAGGAGTAGGAGTGTTAAGAAAACTGACCTAGTACGAGAAACAAACTTGAACGAATATGCATTCATGTATATTTCAGAGAATAAAAACAAACACTCAGTTTGTACCACTCGTGTTGATACCAGAATATTTCTATGTACGTTTTAAATTCTAAAAATATGTTCTATTATTTTTTAGTTTTTGCAGTCAGAAGTTGCCACTTACTTTAAAAGTCAGAAACTACATGTCTTCAATAATAATTCCTACTGTCAACCACAAGCTTGGACCAATACCTCAATATATCTGTATAGTATGGGTATATGCCACGGCCATACGGGCGCGAACCGGGTCGAGAACGATTAACGATTACGTTTGAGGCCACCCCTCAGGAAAATTCTGGCTGTCTGTCCGTCTGTCTGTCTGTCTCTCTCTCTCCCCCTCTCTCTCTCTCTCTCTCACTCTCCACACACACACACACACACACACACACACACACATATATATATATATATATATATATATATATATATATATATATATATATATACATATCCCAAATGTATTGTAATTCATCAATACGGATATAAATACAGGGAAAAAGAAGAAAGTGAAGAAGATCCACAAATATTACATATGCAGTTTATTTAGATTCCGTCCAATAATAAATATATAAGAACTCAACCGGTTGTGATGAGTTTGCGTTTGTTATAAACTATTTATTGCATTTTTAATTTTACAACATAACTAAAAAATCTAAACTCGAGGTTGATTCCATCTGGAATGGGTGTTGAGAACGATTAATCAAAGTTGTAAGAACTAGTTTCGCAATCGAGAATTAAGGTACTAGTATCAAATTTAAATACAAGAATTTTTTAACGATGATAATCGCGCCTGACAAAATTGCAGAAGCTTATTGTACCCACCTTATCATATTTCGAGTAAAAATATACACACTCAATTTAAAATTGTTATAAACCTTTTTATTTTAGTTTTCATGTGTTTTTTGTGAAGATCATGATTTGTTTTATCTGTTTAAACTGAAAATTGAACTATAGTTCTAGTTGTTAAATAGTAGAATCTAGGAAATGCATATTACAATCTCAATATTTTGGACATAAAATTGTCTAGTATACCCGAGTACACCTCACTCAAAGGACTATGTTTTTACTTTGAATCTACCGATTGTTCTAATTTATATAGCATTGTTTTGCCAATAAATTACTCTATAATGTGCCGATAACCGCATCTAAAATAATAAGCGGTTACGGAACTACGTACGGAGTAACATTACATATTGAACGCCCCTCGTACGTATTACGTTTGTATGCACGTTGTCTATAACCTAAACCGATTGCAAATTATTATATTTTCTCATTAAAAAATATAAAACTGTGAATTTTAACACAATTATCTGATGATGTCTTATTAAAAAAACTGTAATTTTGATAAATGTATGAGTATAAAAAATGGCGAAAATGTAGCTCGGGTAGGTGGGGTATTTTAACCGCTAGATTTTGGTAGAAATCATCAAATTTTGATATAGATTTTTAGGATGAGCCTTTAATTGATTTAGAGCAGTTGCAAAAGCAAAACGCTAATATATGAAAGTCAGTTTTAAAACAATCTACTATAAGTGCGTGTGTTGTAAATAATAATTTCAAAGAGAAAGAATTCTGCCTTTTTTATACACAAGGTTTACTCAAATGAGTATAATTTTTGTTTAATATACGGCAGAAAGCGACTACCGGTCTTAAACAATCCCGGAATAATAATATCTGTCATGTGTTTACGAATCGGATAGAAATATCCGTCCCGAGGGCACCATGCGCAGGTGGCCGAGGGACGGATATTTCCATCCGATTCGTAAGCAAATGGCTGATATTTTTTCTTGCATATCGTATACATGTTAGTTTTTATTCTGGCAGATTATTTTTCTTGCATACCGTATTTTACAAAAGGTAGCACTCATTTTAGCACTCTTTCTTATAGTAGAGAACGAACACAAAGCGCAAGAAATTAACGTCCGTAAGCAGAAGTGACGTCATGATGTTTTGCGTTATGCACAATAACAAAGTTCCACTTTAGTTTTATAGTTTGTAGCGTAACGTTATGTTTTTACGATAAACTTACGTATTTTGAATCGATAAATATACTATAAGGAACGGAGAGAAACTATCAAGGTACCTGCTTTTTTCGTATTTTACATAAACTATATATTATCATTGTATGAACCACTAGTTGTCATTAACAGCACGAGAGTCATCTAGCATGGGGGTGTCAGATGGGTTTTGCCGGCATGGGTAAAATCACCGGAAACGCCAGTCCGGTGTGCAAGAATGAATGTATAAATAGCTGAAGTTGATGGACTTTTGCCTTATTTCTAGGTTACGAAATCAAAAAACTAGAAGACTTACTGACAATCCAGAACAGGTCATCAAATGTTGTTTGTTCATCTGTCAGCTTATACGGTGCTGAAAATATAGATGTTAGCTTAACAATAACATTTTCTAAATTTTTAAAGATAAACGTACTGTCATTGCTTGATTTGCGCATTTTAGAAACTAATAGATATTGCTGACAGATATATTTAACTTAACTGAATATTATTCATAGTTTGGGTCTTAGTGTGTCCATACACATGCTTTGCATATATATATAGAGAGATTTGCAGTATTCTTTGATACAAAGTGCATACAATTTCCGTGGATTGGCCGAAGGAATAAACATATCGCCTCAGATTAAACATGCCCGCCCGCTTAGCTCAGTAGGGAGAACGTTGGTCTACGGATCGCGAGGTCGCGAGTTCGATCCCCGGGCATGGCGTATGTGTTCTCCGTGACGATTTGATAAAAAACATTGTGTCTGTAATCATTCGTCCTCCGCCTCTGATAATCCATGTGGGAAAGTTGGCAGGTACTTGCAGAGAACAGGTTTGTACTGGTACAGAATCCACGAACACTGGTTAGGTTAACTGCCCGCCGTTTCATGATTGAAATGTTTTAAATGGAAGTGAAACTAAGGTTTTCTGCAGATGAAGTCTACTGCCACTGCTTTACGTTGCGGTGTTGAAATGCAAAACCGTAACCACATCGATCCATATAGAACTGTTATGTATAAGATGTCAAACTTATGATAAAAAGACTTAACAGCTGTTATAAGTATTGAATTGTAGTATAAAGAATTATACATCAATACGTTCGAATCAAATAAGAAGGAAGAATGTTAGGCGTAAAAAACAAATTGTTTGTTTCCGGTATCGCGACCTATCCTAAATTGTTGGCCCGACCCTTAATGTTTTTATGGCCTTGGAGAATTTTTTTTTCAACTAAAAGTTGCAAAACTGCACTTTTTATGCTTTAAACATGGCCAATGATGTTAGAAATCAACTTACTGATGTTCTAAAGGCACAACCCCTTATTTGTAATTATTTTTGACACAAAAAAGTAATTTCTTAAAAGACTCCCTTAATACCGGTAAATAAAAATTCCAAAAAATATCCGACCTACCTATTCTAATTTGTTTGAGCATATTACCGGACACAAAGAATTTTTAGGCCTTATCGACAGTTTAGCATATCAATTTTTCGCAGTAATTGGTCAGTACACTTATTAATTTGTAAAACCAGATCTGATGTCAAATGAGGCGCGGTCATGATCCCTGTAGAGCTCCAGTCGTAAACGTCCGTGATGCAATCAGCACCTTAAATGCACGACCAATTGTCCTACTTACGTAGAAACTACTAGAGTTCTGCGTGTATATTTTTTTTTGAAAATGTAGTGGTTTTAACAAGTGCACCGATATTGAGTACAAATGTTAACAATGGACTCTGTGTCACTGGAAAGAATGAATGACAATCAAGCATTGTCATAATACTATTTGACAGCGAATACTAATGATAAGGGTATGAAGTTTGTAACTGTAATCTCATACCGATTGAAATCATCTCGTCAAAAAGATTAAAAATGTTGAAAAAGCTAGATTGTGTTTTTTTATTGCACGATTTTTTTAAATATATATATACAATTATTAATATCGCATAGCAAATGGCAGTTAAACAGTTTTACACATAGTATAGACAAGTGGATTAAATTGAAAGCTAAAGCGTATAGAAATTCTTTCCAATGCATACTTAATATCGGTGTAGGATATGGCGAATTAAAAAAATGATTGGACAAACTGAGACTGTATGATTGATTTGTAGTTGCTTATGTATTACTTATTAGTAGTAATGTAAAATAAGGGTTTTGGCGTTTTGACCCCACTTGACCTCTTATTCCTATTCTATAAGTGCACCTTAACCTTACCCTAAACTTATAATACTAACTCGCGAAGCTGGAACCTTCGGGGTCTTTGACCCACGACCTAGGGTTTTTGGGTTCCCTCGATAACTGTCCCCAAAAAATTTTTAAAATCTTTGTTAAACCGAAAAAAACCCCGTTTTAACAAAAGATATTTAAAATAAAGAAAAACATTATTTAAATAAAAAAAAACCAAAAAGGAATTTTTAAGAGAATCAGTTATTCTATATTTATCTCCAACTAAAACAATTTACAATGTTTTGTCCTTATTAATTAAAAAAATTTTAAAAAAAAGTTTATAGTTTTTTAAATTTTGTTTTACTTTTTAAATTTTTAGTTTTTTAAAACAAAATCTACAACGGTACTTTATTTTACGTTTAATGAAAAATAAACAATAATATCCAAGGGTACTTGTTTGTTTTGAATTGTATGTTGTTTATTAACCCCGGGTTTATAATTAATTATTCCTTTTGGGGGGAAAGTCCAATAAATCAAGTACATATTTTTTAAGTAACAAACCCAATGTTTTCCCGGGGCCAACAGAGGTCCAAATTTATAATTCCCTCAATTTTCTTTTTTTTTGGAAAACTGTGGTTGGGGAAGTTCATTTTGGGAAATTATTTCTACTAAATACACCCCTAAAATTTTTTAATTTTAATTGTTTTCCCATTTTTAAATTTCAAAGTTAGAAATAGGTTTTTTTAAAAATTTATTTTTTTTTTACTATGGGTTTCGTCTGTGGGTTTCTTTGGGAAAATAATCTGTATCCCGGCCATGTCCTTACCACTTAACAAAGATGTAATCAAAGGTTTTCCCTAGACTCCCACAAAACCTAAAAACCCCCCGTCTTGTTTTTTTTTTTGGGTTTTAAATTTAATACCCCGATCCTACTAGTTGCTTTTTGATTAGGTGTAAAAAACGGTGATATAACATTTCTTATCATTGCTATAAAATCATACTTTCCCAAGTATTTTAAACACCATATGGCCGCCCAGACAAAGCCCCGAGCCTAGGGGGGCTAATTTTTTTTGGAATATTTTGCTGCCTTTGGAAGAATTGTTTTTCTAACAAACCAGCCAAAGCCCCCTAAAAATCCCCCATTTGCCCTTGATGGACTTTTGTTTTTTTTGAAATGGTAATTTCTAATCCCTTCTTATTTGCCGCTTTTTTTTTTTGATTAAATTTTGTGTTTTTGTTAAAAAGAAAAGGAAATTTCCCACGTATTGTTATTTTTTTAATCAAAAAGTATGTGAATTTTAAATTTTTATAAATTGTCAAAATTTTTCTTTTGTCCATCGAAAGGTTAATTTTATTTTCAATATAATTTGATACCATTATATTTTTTTTTATATTTTTTTTTTTAAAAAATAACAATTTCATTTCCAATTTTTTATTTAAAACTTTTTCCTATATAATCAATTCCCGTAAACCAAAATTTTAGCTGCCGGTGGAATTTTTTTAATTTAGTGTTAATGTAAAATGCTTAGGATTTTTGTAGTTACTTCCTTTTTATTTTCCCAAGTTAAAATAAACAAATCCAAAAAAATATAAAATTTGATCTTTAAAAGATTTCCTGTATTTTGTTATTTTTTTTATAATAAAATTTTTACATCACATATATCTTTTTTACTTGGTATTCTGTTTCTGGAAAAAAAAAAACCCATTACCAAACTTCAGACGACAAGGTCAAAGTGTAATTTTCATTTCTGCTTTAATTCAAAAATGTTTTAAAAAATTGGTTTATGTTTTTGTGAATACTTTATCGGTCGTTGTAAATAAACAAATAATTTTGGGGTTTTTTTTACCACCCGTTTTTTAAAAGGGTTTATATTATTTTGTTGTGTATCGTTGATTGCGTCCCCTTTTCCCGTGGGTATCCTCTTGTTTTGTAAATCTTTCAGAAAAAAATTAAGCCCAAATTCTTTAAAAACCAACGGGGAAACCCCATAGAGTTAATTTTTTTACATTATTTCCCCAGCACGCAGCTTTAGCTCAAAAATTTAATTCTCATCATCGTCGCTGCGTGTTTTTTGATTTGACTTGGGGGTAAAATATTATTTTAAACCCAAAAAAATGAATAATTATTTGTGG
>NW_026460869.1:0-77418 GCF_021730395.1 Mercenaria mercenaria | reverse complement strand
CTTAAATACTCAACCTTACTATCGTAGAGATTTCACAAATAGAGTAAATACAATATACTTCTAAATTATGCGATACCGATAAAAAAATTCAAAATATATTATATTTAATCCAAAACAGATACACATTTCATCAAATAATGATAAAAATAAACATTTTCTTTAATTTCCCTTAAAATTGAGAAAAAAACTAATTGTCCCCTTTTGGGGCCTCACAAAAAATGAAAATGGATTTTTGAGCCTGGTATCCACCCTGGTTGAATAGAAGAAGGAATAACGAACGTTTTAAGGTATGATACCATATTGTACTAAAAATGCCTACGGATTTGTTAACCAGGCCTCTTTTCCAAGTTAGCCAACTGTCTATACAGTATTTCATTAGTTAGCATAAAATATATAAGTTTATTTGTAACTAGTTCGTTGTATCTTGCAAAATGCTGCAAATAGCTAATATATCCTCCACACATCAAACTCATCTTTTCAGATATAAAAACGTAGAATCAATGCTTTATTGCACCTAATAAATGAATCAACAAGGTCATTCGGAGCGACACCGTAGCTTCATCGTTGAGGTATGTCACATGATATCGATGAGACTTGACTTACGTTAGAACGCAGTTCTCCTGGAGTGTTAATGCTGAGCGCCAAGCGAGGAAGCTACCAGTACCATTTCTGTACGTCTTTGGTATGACGCGGCCGGGGATCGAACCCACGACCTCCGGCACTCGAAGCGGACGCTCTACCACTAGGCTACCGAGGCGGTTTTAGATCGTTTGAATGATGTTAGAATTAGAACACCGGAAAATAATAGTCAAAAGTAACGAATTCTCTAAAACGTTTAAAATGTATTTTGTAAATATATTTGCTTGGATTATGTAATTTTACCTAATTATAGGCTAATACATTCAAACATATACTTTACTCTGACTAAATATATCTTGCAGGTTTTGATATTTAAAGTGAAATTTATTCTTTTATTTAAATATTTACATTAGATATTTATATATAAAACATGTAAGCTGGCCGTTTTCTTTAATGCAAATATATGGTTCTTGTAGCAATTTCCGTGATGACCTATATCTATGTATTAGCAAAAAAGTTATTATTTGGACTGCAAGTAAGTGTAAGCAAAATCGATATAAGAGCAAATAATGTAAATTACAAATTCGGTACGCTTTGTGCCATCATATTCGCAACACCTGACGTCCATGAACAAAATACATTATACCTTCTTAAGTGTAGAATACAGCTGCTTACTTTGTCTTTAATAACAATAATAGCTTGTACGCTTAACTCGAATTAAATTAATTTGTGCTTTTTTGAAAACGATTCAAACTAGGTCAAATCTATATTTGTTTTTCCTTTTTAGCGTCCGTGTTGGTACCAAATATTGTATTTAAAGCCAGAAGTCCTTCATCACTTGACCCAGGAGAAAACGAGGTGATTGTGTTCACCAAGAACATTGTAAACATTGGAAATGCCTATGACAACACTACAGGGATATTTACAGCTCCGATAGATGGCACATATCTTTTCACAAGTCAGCTTTGTCTTAATGCCGGAAAATATATTACCTTTGGTATATACATCGATGATGTGTTATATACTGTGGGCAGATTTTACGAAAAAGTCTATACTATCTGTTATAATTTGGACACAACAGCTGTCATGAAGGCTAAACAGACGTCGTCAGTAAAAAGTTGGACAGCGTCATCAGGAGACGTACTACATGAAGACCCAAAGCATTATTGGAATATGTTTTCTGGAACGTTAATTCATAAGTAAATGTCAATTACAGAAAATGTAAATGTACAAGATATAGAATTTAAAATATAATATAATGTATGCTTTCCGAGAATATAATTCATAAGTAGTTGCACCAGACAAATGGTATTGAATAAAACAGTAGTTACGAATGAAACGTTGTTGTTAGTCGCCCTTAGGGAACTGTTTATTTAAACTTATGATTTTTATGCTGATTTTCTGCTGATTTTTTAGTGTAAATCAAAGAAAGGAACGATTCCGCCTACATTACAGGTTATCAAAATAAATAAATAAATAAATAAAAAAATAAATAAATAATAACGAAAGAAGATCCCCCTAACAACAAAGCAACAAGAACATCACCAAAAGACGACATCTGAGGCGTGTAACGACGCTGAATATCATGTTGCCTAATTTGTAAATAACAAATTTCATCCTGAATAAATAGTTAGGCCCCACCCTCTCCCCGACCCAGATTTGCAACGTTCATCAACCTATATAGACATTTCTTTACATTCCGAGCCGTTTGTGAATGTTTAGTTCTAACCTAAAGCATAGTTTTGGTTAGAAAAAGTCACCAGAAGCCTTTCTAATAGTTTGCTCCCCTGCTTGATGTTATATGATGTGAATGATGATAAATGACAAATGTTCTAGGTTTAAGTCAAATCTATGAAGGTGTAAAAAGTGCAACCTTAAATTGTAAATTATAAATAGAACAAATGAATTTACTACTACTAAAATTTTGTGTAGAAGTAAATTATACAAATATATATGAGGTCCAACAATTTTAAATATTAGTGTCTATATTCGTTATCAGCCGAGAGTAAACTTATTAAGGTTTGAAGTCACTATGAGAAGAAATAGGTAGCCCGGGAAATAAATAAGAAACGAAAGGTAAAATTAAATGGATAACAGAAAGGCAAACATATGATAGAACTGATATGACATTTTGTACTGCCAGTCCAGTACTATAAGAATACAGGAAATGAACTACATCGGAGTAACACGTGTATAGTAAACTGTATGAAGAATACTACTTGGAGAGCGACAGCAAAATAGTAACTTGGGAGTAAATTGGGTAGAGGAGAAAGGAAAGAGGAGGATAAAAATGTACCACCTCAGTGCCGATATAGGATTGGTCTGCAAACTCATTTTATTTAGTGCAGCCCTAATGTACGATGTTGTGTTCCAAACTAAACCATAACAAAAACTGAATTCTGCTGCATATTTCTCGTAAAATTGTAAAGCAGAAAGGAGAAAGATGAAAAAAATGTACGTCAGATTTAATTCTGATAAATGCATTTTATATGTTTTGCTTATTTCTTTTTAATATAAAACAGACTTGGTATGTCAGTTAACTTCATCTTTGACACTGGAGAAAAATTATATACTTTTGAATTCATATCTTCAGTACCTTAGTTTTAAAATGATGGATATTGACCAAAGTATAACAAAATATTCCAAATTTTTCAAACAAACACACACGCACGCACGCACGCACGCACGCATTATATATGTTCCTATATATGACTGTCATTTTTATCTCCCTGAAGGGCGAGCATATAGTTGCCGCTTTGTCCGTCCTTCGGCCCGTCCGTCCGTTCGTCACACTTTTGACCGGAGTATAACTTGAAAGTATTTATAAAGTATTAATGGCATTTGATTGAAACTTCACATAATTATACAGGCCATTGAGACAAAGTGCAGTGTTAAAGAACCATAACTCTACTTTACCTTGTTTTTGAAATATCTCCTATTATCAAATAAGGCTTGTCCGGAGCATTACTTGAAAAGTAATGATGGTATTTCATTGACACTTCACAGAATAATAGAAGCCATTGACGGAAAGTACAGTGTCAAAGAACCATAACTCTACCTTACCTAGTTTTGAATTATCTCCCTTTATTCAATTTTCGTCTTTTTATCATCTCCTTTTTTTTTTTTTTTTTTTTTTTGGTTTCTAGTACATTAATCCCGATATTGGGACAAGCACATGCATTCGGGAGCATCATTCGGTTTTACCGATTCCTTGTTAGTTTTATTTTGATTGTTTTTCTTTTTGAAGTTTTTGTCAAACATTTTGTCACAGAACTGGCCAGGCCACACAGTATTCTTTGTAATACAGCTAATTATGTTATAAACTTGGGACAAGAAATGAAATCGTGATATAATGTTCAATAAAGTTAAATTTAAACTGTATGTCCCTTTCTAACAGAGAAGTATAATAAGGTTACAGAAAATATAAAACAAACAGTAGTTATACAAGAACTCTATTTTATTTGTGCGTAGCTTTTCCCACATGGGAACGCTCATTGTTAAGAAGCATAACGTTTGAGCATTGTAGCTGAAGACTTTTTAAATATTAATGAAATATTCAGTAAATATGAAACACATACCTACAAAAATGGAATTCAAACGATTGCGCTTCTTTCTTTTAGTTTGTTTATTCTTAACAACAACTGTTTCTGAACCAGTTTGTTCTAAATTTGCCTATGAAGAACAACTCCTGGAGAAAATGGTAAGAGTGGAATTTAATGTTGGACAGATGGAAAAGGAAATAAAGAATACCATCAGCCTCGTTCTGGAATCGTTAAAGCAACTGAAACAAAACTGGGAGAAGGTAACCGAGGAATCCGAAGCGCTGAAAACTGAAGTCAGGAAAGTGTTGAATGATAATGAAGTGAAGGCATCGAAGACAATCAAAGATCTAAGAGCAGAAACGGCAAAGACACTTGAAGAATACGACAACAAAATAAAAGAGTTTGGAGGTATTTATTATAACCATCGATGTATGTTTGCAACTGTTTTATGTTTTCAATATTTTCTTTTTTATTATGACCAAGACTTTCTCTTTTCTTCGATATGATACAACTGAAGAAAATGTTTTTTAAACAAAGTATATCAATATGAACATTACAAGCAATAACATGGGCTGTAAACACTGGATCTCACTCTTTATGGAGGTGAGTTGAAAAAAGAGTAAAGTGATACTTCCGAGGCGGCGCTAATTATCGGAACTACACGAGAAATGTAAACAAAGACAGAAGGTGGGTTTATTTTTTACTTTCTTTAACAAATTTAAGTCCTTATTTTCAAAAAGGGGCATTTTTTTTTGCCATTTAGAATTGGTCAAACTTCATATCTATGCAGGTCGGTCTGCAGGGCGAAGGCATGTCTTGACGTGAAAATTTTTGAAAGTTGTGAAATAGGACCGAATTAAACCGAAAGTGGACATATGTCTATGTATTTCGCCCTAATTTACACAAGTCAGAGATTTCAAAGTCATCGTTCGGATGTTGTTGAAAGGAATGTTTTATAAGTGTATAATCTACGTGATTTGTTGGCGGATTGCTACCGTCTATGTGTATTTTTGGCTAGGAGGATGAGCCAGGGACACAGAGGAGGCGCTTAGAACCAGAGTGGGAGTCAAGGCACATTCAGTATCAGGGTGTTCAACGTTTTTAAGTTATTAGAGAACGATCTGCTTTCCTTAAACTGTCTGACCAATCTGAGTGGAATAACATTGCCCCTTTTTGAAATAAGGAGTTTTTTGTAAAAGAAAGTAATAATTAAACTCGCCCTCTGTCTTTGTTTACATTTCTCGTGTAGTTCCGGTCATTAGCACCGCCTCGGAAGTATCACTGGCTCTTTTTTTCAAATCATCTTAAAAACATTTTCTTCGGTTTTACTCAGATCGAAGAAAAGACCAAGTCTTGGTCATAATGAAATAGAAACTATTAAAAACAGTTGCAAACATAATACATCAATGGTTTTGTCAGTTAAACAAAGAAGGAAGTCAAGCGTTGTATATTCTCCGATAAATAAAGGTTTACGCGCGGACCGCTGAGAGAACACGATTACGTAGGTCATGATGCAAATAGCCACATGATGTCCGCTTCATTACTGCTCGGATGAATCAAGCTCAGCATAACTTTTATCATCATGTTTTAATGAACATGTAAATAAAAATAAACAAGGCTTTCTTGTGATCTATTGTCAAATTTACAATGGTTCAGCATTTAGATGCTTGTATATTTAACACCTTCATGGTTCAATTTCTGAATTCTGCACCATGGTATATCGGACGATATACAACGCGGAGGCTTTGGTTATATGTTGAATAGAAACTGAATTACTTTAGTAATGTACCCAGAAAGAAAGATTGAGACATAGACTAACTTCTAGTATATTTTAATTTAAAGATGTTCTTTAGATTCCACATAAAGCATTTAATTCAGACAGACCTTGTCTATCAAATATCATCAATCACAGCCGGGGGTCACAGATGAGAACATGGTATTCCCTTATTTCACACGGGGTAAATGTTTGAAATCCACGAAATGTCAAAGAGGGCAGTTGATGTCAAGTTCTAAATAGTGGTTTGAAACTAGGTGAAACAAATAGATGCTTTGAATTCGATAAAGTCAATTTTTTATTTTCTTTTTCTTTTTTAAGAGGCAGCTGTGGTACGAAATATTGCATTTAAAGCCAGAACCCCTTCCTCACTTGACCCAGACGAAAATAAAGTGATTGTGTTCACCAAAAACATTGTAAACATTGGAAACGCCTATGACAACACTACAGGGATATTTACAGCTCCGATTGATGGCACATACCTTTTCACTAGTCAGCTGTGTCTCAATCCGGGAAAACATATCACATTCGGAATCTATATAGAAGATATTGTATATGCTATAAGCAGATACTACGGAAATGAAGTAAGCGATATGATTTGTTTTAACGTAGAAACAACGGCTGTCTTGAAAGCTAGTCAGACGGCTTCAGTAAAAAGCTGGAATGCGGCCACGGGAGACATACTGGTGGAATCGAACAATGACCGATGGAACGTATTTTCTGGAACTTTGATACATAACTAACTGTGCTAGAGTAATATGTGGATCGTATTTTTTGGGAAATTTGACATGTTTGAATACTCTCAAGTTATGTTGTATTTTGCTGCTTCCGAAACTGTATACCTTAGTTTGTATTAATGTTAAAATTATTAGTTAGTTCTAATATGACAAGTTATACTTATTTTTCATAAAACACGGTACGGTTGACGTAATGTCG
Organism: Mercenaria mercenaria; assembly: GCF_021730395.1. Lineage (NCBI taxonomy): Eukaryota > Metazoa > Mollusca > Bivalvia > Venerida > Veneridae > Mercenaria > Mercenaria mercenaria. Next base: position 70,587 of record NW_026460869.1, on the reverse strand, counting down.
GACTACCTGCAGTTACACAACATTAAATTGCCCCTATTGGATGTACGCACGTATTGAGCGTACTATATACTGACTAAAGGTTAGGGTTAGGGTTAGGTTTTACATAGGTTTAACAGTGTACGTTCAATGCGTGCGTACAGTCAATGCGGGCAATTTAATGCCAACCCTGTATTTTTTCCTTTCTGTTTTACGACGATAATTTCAAAAAAAAAAGAAAAAAAAAGTTGTGCTTGTGAGACAAATAAAAGTAAAAATATAACTAACAATTTACAGCAGACAGCCAAATAAATGTACAAAAAAAACTCCCAAAGGGTACCAATTTTTATTTCTGTACGCCACAGAAAATAACGATTTCAACTGTAAACTGTATCTTCCCTCACAAATGAACAAGTTAGAGCTATTTTTTCTTATCTTATCTCCTTAACAGATTGATGTTTTATGTATGTGTAGCTTGTATGCATGATGCATCTGACCACTACCCAGGCCAGTATTTCCATAATAAATCTTGTGGATTGTCTTCTTATATTTTTTTTGACATTTCGAAGTGGACAAACTCCAACTCTGTTCACACGGATTGTTCTTTGCCCAGTGAAAGCACCCGCCATTTACAGTACAGTTCCTGAAAGTAAATAGAGTGTCTTTTCATGCTGAATTTATACATGAGTGTCTTTTCATATAAATATATTAAACTCGTTGAATAAAATGATAAAATGCAAGGCTCTGCCGACATTTTATCAATTTTATTCAACGAGTTTAATAATGTCAATTGATGTCATTGCCAGCTTTCATAGCCAATTTTACATTGTAGCCTCCCTTGATTACCTGGCAATTCGTGCATATTTGGATTGTTTTCCCTTAGGCAAGGCCACAGGATTAACGTATTTCGGTTATCTGCTACCTTGTGAAAATCAATATTCCATTGTTTTTTGGGAAAGTCAAGTGTATCAATTAGTGAGAAGGGAAACAGTGTATTTTAGTTAATAAAATTAATATGTGACAATTTTAAAAGTTTATACCAATTTTGGCATTTTTATGAAAAGAAAGATTTTTGTTGATCAAACCAAAGAATGATAAAATAATTTTATTTTTATTTTATAGCTATTTGATCAAACATAAATAAAATAATAAAAAAAAATATTTAGGAATAAGTTACAAATTTCGTTATGTTTTGACGAAAAAAAGACAAGTTTTCTTCAAGTTCTGTCTGAGAAGTGCACAAATTCAAATTTGATATGTTAGAAAATGTGTTATTCTCTCATCTGGACGTTTTGTCTCAATGCTTGCAGAATATTGTATAAAAACATTGGCCCTTACTCTAAGATTAAAAAAGGAATATACATGAAAAAGTACACTTTAGGCAACTGTTTGAAATCGAAAATTCAGTATAGATAGAACACAATAATTTGATTTCCAGTAATTTTATATTCAAAAATGGTGATTGCATCATTTTCCCATAATTTTTGTAAGTTTTCTATATTATATAAAATATAATGGAAGATCACCTTCATCGGTATGATGTTTTTCATTATAAATTTTGATATTATAAATATTGTTTTGTCAATGAGTATTCACTATACCTGAGTTTTATTATCATTATTTTTTTATATTACTGCTAATATCTTTTATTATTTTTTTCTAATATAATATAATAATAATAACAATATTTAATTAATCAGATAATATTACAATCTAGATAGTAATAAAATAATTATGATAATTATAAAAATCATTATTATTATTATTATTCAACATTCACCATTTCATTCAACTCCACTGCACACATCTTCATGGTCTAGGTGGGTCCCCTACTGTGGCAATTGCTCTCTAATCAGTCAATGTTACATAATCGCTGATAAGCAGCAGATATGAATGGGAGTTGTTTATTAGATTTTGGGGGAGAGACCATTTATATAGTAGTGGATCTTTAAATTGTAATATATAACTATATGCTCATTACTATATATATTAATAAATAAAAATATCTTTCGAAAATAGATAACTTGATAAGAATAACACTTACAACAGATTATCGACATTTTAAGTTAAATTAAAATATGGTTATAAGGTTATTGAATATGCTGAACCGAAGGTCGCATCACAAAGACCCCACCGGATATAACTATACACTTGACAAAAGACATATAGCGTATTAGCAATTTACCCTACGGTCATTAGCGCCGGCACGTGATTAGATGCGAAATTATGCTAAATTGTATATTGGTACTGTCCTACATTTTAATCAATTTTATTGAATTTTGTAGAATTCAGGAAAAGTAAAACATGTTAGAAAGAATTGCAATAATGACTAAACTGATAAAATCACTGTAACAGTTTCTTTCGAATTTCAGGGATATTCCTTGCACCCAAGTTTCAAACAAAACTTGTGTCCAAATCACTAAACGATCAAACCGTGATCCAAAATTTGTCAGTTCGAATCCCGACCAAAGGAGGTTCTGTGGTGTCCCGCAAATTGTAACAGACACTAGTTAAAAACTACGCTTAAGTGCGGTGTTGTCAAAACATATTCCCCTTAAGCACCTAGTAAAATGTATAAATAAAATGCACAAGCGAATGTTCATTGTTCGTTTTTATTGAGTAACTAAAATTATAGACCATTTCGGAAAATAAGAAAGAGAAAAGATTAACCAACAAGTCATCATTATTTGCTGACATTTAACGACTCTATTTCATCCATTGTGTTCCAATCATATCGTATTAGCCCATTCTTTCAATCTCATGAAAATATAAAAAAATTTAAAATAATTCATTAAAAAAAAAAGAATATAAACGTTTAGATGAAAACAGGAAGGTCTAATACGCGTATCAGTTGTTCCAGATGGAAATAAAAAAAACGTCGACCATCAGTATACTAAAGCATGAAGGGGGCAACTGGCCGGGATATCCCTCCGTGGTCCACTCGAATATAGTCCATATCAATATATAGTGGAATTTTCCCGCCTAGTAAAGGCCATTTTCATGCCAGATATAAGCTTTATTGATGCTTGTTGTAAAAAGGAATGTCCGCAGATGATTTTAAGCTACGTTATATGCTTCAAAAGTTGATTTGAAGCTGCCTTGTAAATGAAAGTGAAAGTAGGTATTTCCTGATGTCAAACCTACGCAATATTAGCGTTTTCATCACGTGTCTCAGTCACGTGACCAGGGTTTCACTGCATTATGGTCAACCACATATTTTTTGGGTATATTTTGATTGCCTAAAGACAGACCTTCAAGACAAGGGTAGTCTCGCAGGAAGTGAAAGGCTAGAAATCTTGATAAAAATATGTTATAAGTTTTTAATTTATACAGAAAATAGTAGCGGAGGCATTTAATACCTTCATACCTAAATACATGTAATAGGTCTATGTAATACGCTAATGGCCAGAAAATGTTTTTTGCTAAAACATGTCTGATTTAAATTGACCAGGGAAGCATTAAGATCATGATAAAGTTCATTTTAAAAACACATTTAAATCTTCATACTTTATAGTTTGTGCACATATGTGGATAAATTTGGTAGTTAAATTATAAAAATACGAAATTTCTTTTTGAAAATGGTTATTTAATGAAAAATGGCTATTTTCCTCGTGTTTTCTATTGTGGGAATAGGGAGTGATAGTATCAATTTTATTAACGAGCAGAGAAGCATTAAGATGCTATTAAATCACAAAACATTTTACATCATTATAATAATGAAAGATTAAAGTTTGTGCTCATATGTGGATAAATTATGTGGCTTAAAAAAATGAAAAGTTATTTACAATTTAAAAAATCATTTCCTATATATCTCTATAGTAGCAAAATCAATCGGATCGAGAAATCGATAACGCCGATAGCGTATTTTCAAGGGAGACAATTTCATCGATAAGCCAGCTGTTTATGTATGTATAGCTTGTATGCATGATGCATCTGACCACTACCCAGGCCTGTATTTCCATAATAAATCTTGTGGATTGTCTTCTTATATTTTTTTTGACATTTCGAAGTGGACAAACTTCAACTCTGTTCGCACAGAGTGTTATTTGCACAGTGAAAGCACCCGCCATTTACAGTACAGTTCATGATAGTAAATAGAGTGTCTTTTCATGCTGAATTATACATGAGTGTCTTTCATGCTGAATTTATTAAACGATTGAAAAAAAATGATAAAATGCAAGGCTCTGCCGAGCATTTTATCAATTTTATTCAACTCGTTTAATAAAGTCAAAAATGTAATATTCTTTTTATCACATGTTAGCCTTTCCTGTCGGAACATCAACATTTCTACTTTCTTAAAATATTATAAACAAGTCAATTTGACCAACGTCTCCTCTAATACTATAAACGACGTAGACGTCAAAGCTTTATTACACTATAGTATATTATCATTTTTATGTAATGGCTTTTTTACACACCCGCGACGTCAAACATGTGATAAATTAAATAATATAATATTATGTTTAAAAAATGTACCCTTTCGGTCCTTTCATCTACTTTTGTAGACAAATTATAAATAAATGGTGAAAAAATAATAAACAAACACAACATGAAATAAAAAAATGCTGAGATCAAGTTAGATGTTTCTACAGCATTTTTGTCGATAAGGGTTTTTTACCTTTTAGTTTTATCTATTGTAACACGTTTATTTTAAACACGAGTAAGTCAGAATTCTCTAGTTCATAATATACGTGCAGTTAAAAGGTTCAAGGGGCAAGACGTGAACTGGTTGCACAAGGGCAAAATGGTTGCAAACTTACAAAATGGCGTATATTTGCTAAATTATCGCATGCTTGTTTGTTTTTTTATCAGGCACATGGGTTTCTATGGTATTTTGAACTCTACTGATATATGTATGCATCAGTTCTGTGTCTACGTTACACTTGGTTTTGCGTTTAATTGTCGTAGATTTCGAATTGACGAAGTTATTGAAGATATGAAATGGTCACATTTTGAACGGGCTCGTTTCTTGCCGGTTTTTAATTCTTATGAATAAACTAGCCTGTTCTGGGGACTTTAAACGAGACACAACTGATTGTGAAGTATTTCATAAAAGTTTGGTTCTGCATGTTTCATACATAATCCTATACCCAATTAAATCTGATTTCTGAAATGAGATATTCTTAAGACAAAACCCCAATAAGCTCTGGTTTGGTATTTTTATACTGTCATCAGTCTTTAGATTCATTTAAAATAATATTTCTGCCAAAACAATCCATTTTGAATGCACTTTTCGTAAAAATGTACAATATCGCTTATCTCTAACACTTTCTGTTGAGATGAGCCTAGGGAGAAAAGTCTTTTCTGAGAAACTATCAGCGTCATTATGAAGAAATAAATAAACATTAGTCCAGATTAGATGATCTGAACAGACTTTGTAAGTCTTAGAATTTTGTAATATAGGAATCACTTCCATCTTTTTTCCATATGCTTTTATTCCTTAGCGATTTTTGAATAACTTTGCAACACGATTTGTATATAAAAGAAAAAGATATTCCTATTTACTGATCAAGTGATCTGTTTTTACATTGTACAAACGTCAAACACTTCTTCATTCTTTGGCTTTCGTTCTTGATAATGTACTGATCTAATCCAGATCAAACTTCGCAGTGCTTTGCACCAAAAAGAACATGAATAACAAGTTATTATCTAAACAACAGTTGAAGCTGATGCATTTGTTTTGAAATTTGAAAAGAATAAAGGATAGAAGAAGATGTTGGAACAATAAAAATAAAACACGTAGAGTAAATAGTTTGTCAGATTTGTGTATAAAAAAAGTCCGTAAAGAAACTCGTTTTAGTTCTTTAGTGTAATCATTAATATACCCCATCTCTGGCACAGCAGAACATTACTTTTAATTTCACATCTTTGAAACATGATGTTTAAGCGACAAATATTTTTATGGCAATACAAACTTGAAGTCAGTATATTGATATCCTAGAAACTATTTTATCATTTTACCATTAAACGCAAAATGTAAATGGTGATATTTTTCAACAAACATAACAAAGTCTTTTTTACTGAAACTATTATAATGTTACAGATAATGTGAAACAAACAGTTATCCCGACATTTCCATTTCATTTGTATGATACAAATAGTACTGATTTTCAATAGTTGTTTTGCAATTTTATGATATTTAACAAATATTCAGGAAAATAAAGCATGCCTCACGGTAAAATTGAAGTGATACTTTCATGTTTTATCTTGTCTTGTTTGTTCTTAACACCAACAACTTCTGAACCAGTTGTTCTAAATTTGCCTATGAAGAACAACTGTTGGAGAAAATGGTTAGAGTGGAATTTATGTTGGACAGATAGAAAAGGAAATAAAGAATACCAACAACCTCGTTTGGAATCGCTTGAGTGCGGGAGGTCGTGGGTTCGATCTCCGACCGCGTCATACCAAAGACGTAAAAGAATGGTTCTAGTAGCTTCCTCTCTTGGCGCTCAGCATTAAGAGGATAGTGCTAGGACTGGTCAGCCCGGTGTCAGTATAATGTGACTGGGGGGGTATCATGCCACGTGTCTACGCCGTGATATTCCAGTGAGGCAGCACTAAAAGTTGGGCATTGTGCTCACTGCTACAAATAGACACCGTTCGTTTATATGACTGAAAAATTGTTGAAAAAGACGTTAAACCCGAACACACACACACACACACACACACACACACACACACACACATGCACACGCACGCACACGCGCACACACTCACACACACACACACACACACACACAAGTCACATATCTGTCCTTATTATGGTTTTAGGTGATGCATTGTGGCATATTTTTTATTTCAAATTTGCAACAGTGTTTATAATTGCATTATTTGAATAGTTATATTGTTGAATTTATTGCAGTTTTCCCTCATTCTTTTGATGTTTTTCTTGTATGCTCAGTTAAAGATGAATTACTGGTGTTAATTTATGTTTATAATTAAATGATAGCAAAAATAAGTAAAATTTATTTCTTCACTTGTCGTTAGCTCCCTTTTTTCTCAAACACAAAAATGAATATTTAGTTATTTCACTCGCCTCTCCATTATTTTCTGAAGAAAAAAATACGATGAACAACTCCTCACTTTCGTATGGTTTTTCATAGATTTTATTGACTGCGCGAGAGCGTGTACGTCTTACGCATTAACTTAATTTATGTTTTTAAATCAGATTGAAATTAAAAACGATACAATCCACGTCATATCAATGTACATGTACCTATTTTCATTTTAGCGTCCGTTATGGTACCAAATATTGCATTTAACGCCAGAAAATTTTGTCACATTTGACCCAGGAGAGAACGAGGTGATTGTCTTCACCAAGAACATTGTAAACATTGGAAACGCCTATGACAATGCTACAGGGATATTTTCAGCTCCGATAGATGGCACATATCTTTTCACAAGTCAGCTTTGTCTCCACGCAGGAAAGTGGATCTCATTTGGTATATACATTGATGATATGTTATTTACCGTAGGTAGATTCTACGAACAAGACTTCAGCACCTGTTTCAATATCAAAACAACATCGGTCATGAAAGCTCACCAGAGGGCGTCAGTAAAAAGCTGGAGTGCATCATCTGGAAACGTACTGTATGAAGAAGAAAAAACCCTAGACACAACATGTTTAAATTCCGGGACTTTGATTCATAAGTCAATTTACTAAAGAATGAACAAATTTCTACATAAAATAAAGTAATTAGGACGCAAGTCATAACGTCCAAATGGTTGGATTATTTCCATATATCTGCGAGATATCCAAAGAAACGGACGCAAATGCGAACGCATTGAACGGATTGAATAAATCGCCATTCATCTCTACGACAGCATCAAAGAAAAGCAATTGAAGTTTTCTATCGATTGACACTTACTCGTTTCAAAAAGGAGCAGGAAAAGAAAGAATCCAAAAAGACAGAACAGAGTAAAAACAATGATTTGGAAGTATGTGTGTGTTCGGGTTTTAACGTCTACAAAAAATCAGTTATATATAAACGACGGTGTCTACTTGTAGCAGTGAGCACAATGCCCAACTTTATAGTGCTGCCTCACTGGAATACACGCCGTAGGCACGTGACATGATACCCCACCCAGTCACATTATACTGGCACCGGCTGACCAGTCCTAGCACTACCCCCTTAATGCTGAGCGCCAGCACTAGTACCATTCTTTACGTCTTTGGTATGACGCGGCCGGGGATCGAACCTACGACCTCCCGCACTCGAAGCAGACGCTCTACCACTAGGCTATCGAGGCGGTTGATTTGGAAGTAATAGTAATAGTGTAAGAAGACAAAAAGGTTCAACCGGTAAAGGAAATCACTGTGGTAAAGACAGATATAAGAAAACTCCTAAAATATAACGAAACAAAAGTGAAAGTGATCGATTTGTGAACGAAAAAAGGACGCGGCAGATATCAGGGAGAAAATAAAAAAGCTGAAACTATTGCTGTAAAGTATGATGAAGTTCTTAATAAGGGTTTTATTCCAGCAAATTGCGTTGAAGTAATCGATGTAAAAGTAATGTCTGAAGATAAATTAAGGTTACAAGAAGAGGAATTATACTAAAGATTGTTGATAAAACATCCAGTATAACATTTAAGCGTTATTGAAATAGTATATTATTACAAATACTTTGGATATATATATATAAAGATGAAAACTATACCAATACATTTTCACTACTTTAGTATTATAGCTGCATCTTCTAAATAAATAATATGTAATTAGACTTTCGCAGTAGTTAGATTTTCAAAAGTATGAAGTACAATGTGTCTAGTTATTGCATAGAGCCAGTGCCATTTCTTATTCACAAATGGAATTTATTTTGCTAATTGTAAAATTAAACTTAAATGCTAGATCTACACAATGATATTCCAACTCATAAGTTTTAAAACATTAAGTCAATAAATGATTGAATGAAATTTAGATCGTATGTCGTTAGATTTTTGTGATAAGGACTGTATCATTTCATTACGTATCTCTTTGTGTATGTAGATGTTATAAAATTCAGTCAAGGAATAACGGAATGCTTAGCAGAAGTTGTTAGACAGTCTGCCTTCAAGCAGGTCTGGTTACTTTTTGAGAGGTCTTGGACCGAATGGCAGACATTTACACAAGCTACCATATCTTCCAAAATTAGTTAAGAAATGGTTTTCTTAACAAAATATGTCACAAATGTTTTGATGCCTTGTCCTTTTGCTTTTTAGAATCAGTTTGCATTTCATTTTTTGTCATAAATTAATTGAATATAGTTTGCTAGTTTTGTAAAGTGTTCGTTTATATTGTGTATATACCTTAAATGTTGATGTCTGGCATTATTTTTCGTTACTGCAAATATACTTGGTCATGTTACCAAATCCAAACCCCAGTTATCTTGGCGGGATGAAGAAAGTTCACCGAAGCCGACAATAAGAGGGAAACCCAAAAAAGGGAACAAGGCTATCTTGATGGACAACACTGAATACAGTGTTTTTTCATAGTGTTGTAATTGTTCTTTACTAAATCAAACTCTGTATTTGCAATATTATAATGCGTGAATGCAGAAGTAATTTTTTAAAGAGGAATAATATCCAGGACTTTGTTTTCTTCAGAACAGATGTTTTTCTTAATTCTTCTTTCATTTTAACTGTAAATATTTTTGATGGTAAATTAATTTCCATATATTGTGCTGAGTTGTTGATAAAGTTTGAATTAGCTACTGTAGTATGTTGTGTCATTTCATCCTTCGTCCTTTCGTCCGGACCTGCTTGGCAATGTCTAGTTATCACATGTGACGACAAAGGACACCTGTATAAAATGCATAATTATACTTTCAATATCCGTGTAATAATAGTGACAGAGACGTCAATATCTGGCCATACTGACTTGCTTTTCATATCGGGTGTTCAGCATCATTTGTTGCGTCAAGGAAAAGGTCTTTTTATATGATGTAAGTATTTGTTTCTGAAAATAAAATTTTAGCCTGTACTCTTACCATTATGTCCAAATTACTTCTAAGCCACCCTATACTTTTTGAAGTACGGTACCTGATGGCATTTTAATAGTAGAGTATGACCCTTTAGTTCATTAAAGTTGATATCTACAATTCTACTCAGACATAATTATAATTTTATCATTTTTCTGAATTATGACAAGAGTATGGTCTTATGTAATAAAATGATCGAGAAAAATGTTGTGAAATATGCACGCTCGTTTGTGCTGCTAGGCGCTTTGTCGTAAATGGTCTGGTATACTTGGTAGTGATTTGTTCGTAAAAAATTCTCTCTACCTACCTATATATGTCAAAACAGTTATGTCGCAGTCTGTCTACCTTCTGACACCCATTCTACAGCAAAAAGTATTGGCACGGTTTTGATGGTGCAATTTTGTATTCCCCAACAGGAATGCACCTTTAATCAAATAAATGTAAAAATAAGAAAAAGATAATCCCTGTTTCAGAGGTCAATTATATCAAAACCCAGAGTCTGAGTTTGAACATAACAACATATCAGACAAAACTGAGCCTCCCCATGAGAAAATCAACATAGTACATTTGCGACCAGCATGGATAAAAGACCAGCCTGCGCATCCAAGCCTTTTTGCAATTAGAGAAACCGTTCCATGTTGGTTACAAATGCACTATGTGGTTTTCTCATGGTGAGGCTCAAATGTCTTTTACCCTTTTAGAGAGGAAAGCAAGGGTTATCCAGTTTAATTCTAAGTAAGTAGCACAGGATTAGTCCAGGGTCATTCGGCAAAATGCATTAAATGACTGTCTTGGAAACTCGGGCACACCGCCCATTTCCCTTTTTCTTGCAGTAAGTTATGTAACTAGCCGAAATGTGCGATCAAATATACATATTTCAATGGACACATTTTTTTATTTAACCCGTAAACTTAATTTTGTATTTCAAGCGAAAGACAGTCTTGATTATAACATGATTCGTTTAGTGCAAACACATTTTATTCATTGCAGCCCCGATTTACGATGATGTGTACTAAACTAAACCCTTGCAAAAACTGAAAATACTGTATTTCTCGTAAAAATGTAAGGCAGAAAGGGTAAAGATGGAACTAAGCAATTTACGTCAGATTTAGTTATGATAAATGCGTTTTCATGTGTCTAACTAATTTCTTTTTTTATACAAAACAGACTTGAAATTAGGCAACTTCATCATACACACCGGAGAAAAAATTTACTTTTAAATTCATATCTTCCGTAACTTAGTTTTAAAATGATGAATATTGACCGAAGTAATACAAAATATTCAAATTTTCACACAGATACAACACGTACACATGCATGCACGCATGCATTATATATGTTCCTTTATATGATTGTTATTTTTTTTATTTTGATTGGTTTTCTTTCTGAAGCTTTGGTCAAACGTTTGGTCACAGGCTGGGCCTCATAGCATTTTATGTTAAACAGATATTTATGTTATAAAATTAGGACAAGAAATGAAATCAAGATTTAATTAATTTTTCGTCATGTTTATCTTTTCCTTTCAAACAGAGAAGTATAATAAAGTTACAGAAAATATAAAACAAACAGTAGTTCCACAAAAACTCTAAATTTTTTTTGTGCGTAGCTTTTCCCACATGGGGAACGCTCATTTTAAGGAACATAACGTTTGAGCATTTTAGCTGAAGACATTTAAGATATTGAAGAAGTTTTCAAAAAATATAAAACACGTATCTACAAAAATGGAATTCAAACGGTTGCGCTTCTTTCTTTTAGTTTGTTTAATTTCAACACCAACTGTTTCTGAATCAGTTTGTTCTAAATTTGCATATGAAGAACAACTCCTCGAGAAAATGGTTAGAGTGGAATTTAATGTAGGACAGATGGAAAAAGAAATAAAGAATACCAACAACCTCGTTCTGGAATCTTTGCGGCATCTGAAACAAACCCGGGAGAAAATGACCGTGGTATTCGAAGCGTTGAAACTTGAAGCCAAGAATGTGTTAAATGATAATGAAGTGAAGGCATCGAATACAATCAAAGATCTAAAAGCAGAAACGGCAAAGACACTTGAAGAATACGACAACAAAATAAAGGAGTTTGGAGGTATTTATTATTGCATGTAATGTTCATATCTACTTCGTTTAAAAACATTTTCTTCAGTTGTATCAGATCGAAGAAAAGAGCAAGTCTTGGTCATAATAAAATAGAAACTATTAAAAACATAAAACAGTTGCAAACATAATACATCAATGGTTTTGTCAGTTAAACAAAGAAGGAAGTCAAGCGTTGTATATTCTCCGATAAATAAAGGTTTACGCGCTGACCGCTGAGAGAACACGATTACGTAGGTCATGATGCAAATAGCCACATGATGTCCGCTTCATTACTGCTCGGATGAATCAAGCTCAGAATAACTTTATCATGTTTAAATGAACATGTGAATGAAAATAAACAAGGCTTTCTTGTGATCTATTGTCAAATTTACAATGGTTCAGCATTTAGATGCTTGTATATTTAACACCTTCATGGTTCAATTTCTGAATTCTGCACCATGGTATATCGGACGATATACAACGCGGAGGCTTTGGTTATATGTTGAATAGAAACTGAATTACTTTAGTAATGTACCCAGAAAGAAAGATTGAGACATAGACTAACTTCTAGTATATTTTAATTTAAAGATGTTCTTTAGATTCCACATAAAGCATTTAATTCAGACAGACCTTGTCTATCAAATATCATCAATCACAGCCGGGGGTCACAGATGAGAACATGGTATTCCCTTATTTCACACGGGGTAAATGTTTGAAATCCACGAAATGTCAAAGAGGGCAGTTGATGTCAAGTTCTAAATAGTGGTTTGAAACTAGGTGAAACAAATAGATGCTTTGAATTTGATAAAGTCAATTTTTTATTTTCTTTTTCTTTTTAAGAGGCAGCTGTGGTACGAAATATTGCATTTAAAGCCAGAACCCCTTCCTCACTTGACCCAGACGAAAAAAAGTGATTGTGTTCACCAAAAACATTGTAAACATTGGAAACGCCTATGACAACACTACAGGGATATTTACAGCTCCGATTGATGGCACATACCTTTTCACTAGTCAGCTGTGTCTCAATCCGGGAAAACATATCACATTCGGAATCTATATAGAAGATATTGTATATGCTATAAGCAGATACTACGGAAATGAAGTAAGCGATATGATTTGTTTTAACGTCGAAACAACGGCTGTCTTGAAAGCTAGTCAGACGGCTTCAGTAAAAAGCTGGAATGCGGCCACGGGAGACATACTGGTGGAATCGAACAATGACCGATGGAACGTATTTTCTGGAACTTTGATACATAACTAACTGTGCTAGAGTAATATGTGGATCGTATTTTTTGGGAAATTTGACATGTTTGAATACTCTCAAGTTATGTTGTATTTTGCTGCTTCCGAAACTGTTTTACCTTAGTTTTGTATTAATGTTAAAATTATTAGTTAGTTCTAATATGACAAGTTATACTTATTTTTCATAAAACACGGTACGGTTGACGTAATGTCGGACTACCTGCAGTTACACAACATTAAATTGCCCCTATTGGATGTACGCACGTATTGAGCGTACTATATACTGACTAAAGGTTAGGGTTAGGGTTAGGTTTTACATAGGTTTAACAGTGTACGTTCAATGCGTGCGTACAGTCAATGCGGGCAATTTAATGCCAACCCTGTATTTTTTCCTTTCTGTTTTACGACGATAATTTCAAAAAAAAGAAAAAAAAAGTTGTGCTGTGAGACAAATAAAAGTAAAAATATAACTAACAATTTACAGCAGACAGCCAAATAAATGTACAAAAAAAACTCCCAAAGGGTACCAATTTTTATTTCTGTACGCCACAGAAAATAACGATTTCAACTGTAAACTGTATCTTCCCTCACAAATGAACAAGTTAGAGCTATTTTTTCTTATCTTATCTCCTTAACAGATTGATGTTTTATGTATGTGTAGCTTGTATGCATGATGCATCTGACCACTACCCAGGCCAGTATTTCCATAATAAATCTTGTGGATTGTCTTCTTATATTTTTTTTGACATTTCGAAGTGGACAAACTCCAACTCTGTTCACACGGATTGTTCTTTGCCCAGTGAAAGCACCCGCCATTTACAGTACAGTTCCTGATAGTAAATAGAGTGTCTTTTCATGCTGAATTTATACATGAGTGTCTTTTCATATTGAATATATTAAACTCGTTGAATAAAATGATAAAATGCAAGGCTCTGCCGAGCATTTTATCAATTTTATTCAACGAGTTTAATAAAGTCAATTGATGTCATTGCCAGCTTTCATAGCCAATTTTACATTGTAGCCTCCCTTGATTACCTGGCAATTCGTGCATATTTGGATTGTTTCCCTTAGGCAAGGCCACAGGATTAACGTATTTCGGTTATCTGCTACCTTGTGAAAATCAATATTCCATTGTTTATTGGAAAGTCAAGTGTATCAATTAGTGAGAAGGGGAAACAGTGTATTTTAGTTAATAAAATTAATATGTGACAATTTTAAAAGATATACCTATTTTGGCATTTTTATGAAAAGAAAGATATTTGTTGATCAAACCAAAGAATGATAAAATACATTTTATTTTTATTTTATAGCTATTTGATCAAACATAATAAAATAATAAAAAAAAATATTTAGGAATAAGTTACAAATTTCGTTATGTTTTGACGAAAAAAAGACAAGTTTTCTTCAAGTTCTGTCTGGAGAAGTGCACAAATTCAAATTTGATATGTTAGAAAATGTGTTATTCTCTCATCTGGACGTTTTGTCTCAATGCTTGCAGAATATTGTATAAAAACATTGGTCTTACTCTAAGATTAAAAAAGGAATATACATGAAAAAGTACACTTTAGGCAACTGTTTGAAATCGAAAATTCAGTATAGATAGAACACAATAATTTGATTTCCAGTAATATTATATTCAAATAATGGTGATTGCATCATTTTCCCATAATTTTTGTAAGTTTTCTATATTATATAAATATAATGGAAGGATCACCTTCATCGGTATGATGTTTTTCATTATAATTTTGATATTATAAGATATTGTTTGTCAATGAGTATTCACTATACCTGAGTTTTATTATCATTATTTTTTTATATTACTGCTATATCTTTTATTATTTTTTTCTTAATATAATATAATAATAATAACAATATTTATTAATCAGATAATAATTACAATCTAGATAGTAATAAAATAATTATGATAATTATTAAAATCATTATTATTATTATTATTCAACATTCACCATTTCATTCAACTCCACTGCACACATCTTCATGGTCTAGGTGGGTCCCCTACTGTGGCAATTGCTCTCTAATCAGTCAATGTTACATAATCGCTGATAAGCAGCAGATAAGATGGGAGTTGTTTATTAGATTTTGGGGGAGAGACATTTATATAGTAGTGGATCTTTAAATTGTAATATATAACTATATGCTCATTACTATATATATTAATAAATAAAAATATCTTTCGAAAATAGATAACTTGATAAGAATAACACTTACAACAGATTATCGACATTTTAAGTTAAATTAAAATATGGTTATAAGGTTATTGAATATGCTGAACCGAAGGTCGCATCACAAAGACCCCACCGGATATAACTATACACTTGACAAAAGACATATAGCGTATTAGCAATTTACCCTACGGTCATTAGCGCTGGCACGTGATTAGATGCGAAATTATGCTAAATTGTATATTGGTACTGTCCTACATTTTAATCAATTTTATTGAATTTTGTAGAATTCAGGAAAAGTAAAACATGTTAGAAAGAATTGCAATAATGACTAAACTGATAAAATCACTGTAACAGTTTCTTTCGAATTTCAGGGATATTCCTTGCACCCAAGTTTCAAACAAAACTTGTGTCCAAATCACTAAACGATCAAACCGTGATCCAAAATTTGTCAGTTCGAATCCCGACCAAAGGAGGTTCTGTGGTGTCCCGCAAATTGTAACAGACACTAGTTAAAAACTACGCTTAAGTGCGGTGTTGTCAAAACATATTCCCCTTAAGCACCTAGTAAAATGTATAAATAAAATGCACAAGCGAATGTTCATTGTTCGTTTTTATTGAGTAACTAAAATTATAGACCATTTCGGAAAATAAGAAAGAGAAAAGATTAACCAACAAGTCATCATTATTTGCTGACATTTTAACGACTCTATTTCATCCATTGTGTTCCAATCATATCGTATTAGCCCATTCTTTCAATCTCATGAAAATATAAAGAAATTAAATAATTCATTAAAAAAAAGAATATAAACGTTTTAGATGAAAACAGGAAGGTCTAATACGCGTATCAGTTGTTCCAGATGGAAATAAAAAAAACGTCGACCATCAGTATACTAAAGGCATGAAGGGGGCAACTGGCCGGATATGCCTCCGTGGTCCACTCGAATATAGTCCATATCAATATATAGTGGAATTTTCCCGCCTAGTAAAGGCCATTTTCATGCCAGATATAAGCTTTATTGATGCTTGGTTGTAAAAAGGAATGTCCGCAGATGATTTTAAGCTACGTTATATGCTTCAAAAGTTGATTTGAAGCTGCCTTGTAAAATGAAAGTGAAAGTAGGTATTTCCAGATGTCTACCTACGCAATATTAGCGTTTTCATCGCGTGTCTCAGTCACGTGACCATGGTTTCACTGCATTATGGTCAACCACATATTTTTTGGGTATATTTTGATTGCCTAAAGACAGACCTTCAAGACAAGGGTAGTCTCGCAGGAAGTGAAAGGCTAGAAATCTTGATAAAAATATGTTATAAGTTGTTAATTTTATACAGAAAATAGTAGCGGAGGCATTTAATACCTTCATACCTAAATACATGTAATAGGTCTATGTAATACGCTAATGGCCAGAAAATGTTTTTTGCTAAAACATGTCTGATTTAAATTGACCAGGGAAGCATTAAGATCATGATAAAGTTCATTTTTAAAAACACCATTTAAATCTTCATACTTTATAGTTTGTGCACATATGTGGATAAATTTGGTAGTTAAATTATAAAAATACGAAATTTCTATTTGAAAAATGGTTATTTATGAAAAATGGCTATTTTCCTCGTGTTTTCTATTGTGGGAATAGGGAGTGATAGTATCAATTTTATAACGAGCAGAGAAGCATTAAGATGCTATTAAATCACAAAACATTTTACATCATTATAATAATGAAAGATTAAAGTTTGTGCTCATATGTGGATAAATTATGTGGCTTAAAAAATGAAAAAGTTATTACAATTTAAAAAATCATTTCCTATATATCTCTATAGTAGCAAAATCAATCGGATCGAGAAATCGATAACGCCGATAGCGTATTTTCAAGGGAGACAATTTCATCGATAAGCCAGCTGTTTATGTATGTATAGCTTGTATGCATGATGCATCTGACCACTACCCAGGCCTGTATTTCCATAATAAATCTTGTGGATTGTCTTCTTATATTTTTTTTGACATTTCGAAGTGGACAAACTTCAACTCTGTTCGCACAGAGTGTTATTTGCACAGTGAAAGCACCCGCCATTTACAGTACAGTTCATGATAGTAAATAGAGTGTCTTTTCATGCTGAATTTATACATGAGTGTCTTTTCATGCTGAATTTATTAAACGAGTTGAATAAAATGATAAAATGCAAGGCTCTGCCGAGCATTTTATCAATTTTATTCAACTCGTTTAATAAAGTCAAAAATGTAATATTCTTTTTATCACATGTTAGCCTTTCCTGTCGGAACATCAACATTTCTACTTTCTTAAAATATTATAAACAAGTCAATTTGACCAACGTCTCCTCTAATACTATAAACGACGTAGACGTCAAAGCTTTATTACACTATAGTATATTATCATTTTTATGTAATGGCTTTTTTACACACCCGCGACGTCAAACATGTGATAAATTAAATAAATATATATTATGTTTAAAAAATGTACCCTTTCGGTCCTTTCATCTACTTTTGTAGACAAATTATAAATAAATGGTGAAAAAATAATAAACAAACACAACATGAAATAAAAAAATGCTGAGATCAAGTTAGATGTTTCTACAGCATTTTTGTCGATAAGGGTTTTTTACCTTTTAGTTTTATCTATTGTAACACGTTTATTTTAAACACGAGTAAGTCAGAATTCTCTAGTTCATAATGTACGTGCAGTTAAAAGGTTCAAGGGGCAAGACGTGAACTGGTTGCACAAGGGCAAAATGGTTGCAAACTTACAAAATGGCGTATATTTGCTAAATTATCGCATGCTTGTTTGTTTTTTTATCAGGCACATGGGTTTCTATGGTATTTTGAACTCTACTGATATATGTATGCATCAGTTCTGTGTCTACGTTACACTTGGTTTTGCGTTTAATTGTCGTAGATTTCGAATTGACGAAGTTATTGAAGATATGAAATGGTCACATTTTGAACGGGCTCGTTTCTTGCCGGTTTTTAATTCTTATGAATAAACTAGCCTGTTCTGGGGACTTTAAACGAGACACAATTGATTGTGAAGTATTTCATAAAAGTTTGGTTCTGCATGTTTCATACATAATCCTATACCCAATTAAATCTGATTTCTGAAATGAGATATTCTTAAGACAAAACCCCAATAAGCTCTGGTTTGGTATTTTTATACTGTCATCAGTCTTTAGATTCATTTAAAATAATATTTCTGCCAAAACAATCCATTTTGAATGCACTTTTCGTAAAAATGTACAATATCGCTTATCTCTAACACTTTCTGTTGAGATGAGCCTAGGGAGAAAAGTCTTTTCTGAGAAACTATCAGCGTCATTATGAAGAAATAAATAAACATTAGTCCAGATTAGATGATCTGAACAGACTTTGTAAGTCTTAGAATTTTGTAATATAGGAATCACTTCCATCTTTTTTCCATATGCGTTATTCCTTAGCGATTTTTGAATAACTTTGCAACACGATTTGTATATAAAAGAAAAAGATATTCCTATTTACTGATCAAGTGATCTGTTTTTACATTGTACAAACGTCAAACACTTCTTCATTCTTTGGCTTTCGTTCTTGATAATGTACTGATCTAATCCAGATCAAACTTCGCAGTGCTTTGCACCAAAAAGAACATGAATAACAAGTTATTATCTAAACAACAGTTGAAGCTGATGCATTTGTTTTGAAATTTGAAAAGAATAAAGGATAGAAGAAGATGTTGGAACAAATAAAAATAAACACGTAGAGTAAATAGTTTGTCAGATTTGTGTATAATAAAGTCCGTAAAGAAACTCGTTTTAGTTCTTTAGTGTAATCATTTAATATACCCCATCTCTGGCACAGCAGAACATTTACTTTTAATTTCACATCTTTTGAAACATGATGTTTAAGCGACAAATATTTTTTATGGCAATACAAACTTGAAGTCAGTATATTGATATCCTAGAAACTATTTTATCATTTTACCATTAAACGCAAAATGTAAATGGTGATATTTTTCAACAAACATAACAAAGTCTTTTTTACTGAAACTATTATAATGTTACAGATAATGTGAAACAAACAGTTATCCCGACATTTCCATTTCATTTGTATGATACAAATAGTACTGATTTTCACTAGTTGTTAGCAATTTTATGATATTTAACAAATATTCAGGAAAATAAAGCATGCCTCACGGTAATATTGAAGTGATACTTTCATGTTTTATCTTGTCTTGTTTGTTCTTAACACCAACAACTTCTGAACCAGTTTGTTCTAAATTTGCCTATGAAGAACAACTGTTGGAGAAAATGGTTAGAGTGGAATTTAATGTTGGACAGATAGAAAAGGAAATAAAGAATACCAACAACCTCGTTCTGGAATCGCTTTGAGTGCGGGAGGTCGTGGGTTCGATCTCCGACCGCGTCATACCAAAGACGTAAAGAATGGTTCTAGTAGCTTCCTCTCTTGGCGCTCAGCATTAAGAGGATAGTGCTAGGACTGGTCAGCCCGGTGTCAGTATAATGTGACTGGGTGGGGTATCATGCCACGTGTCTACGCCGTGATATTCCAGTGAGGCAGCACTATAAAGTTGGGCATTGTGCTCACTGCTACAAATAGACACCGTCGTTTATATGACTGAAAAATTGTTGAAAAAGACGTTAAACCCGAACACACACACACACACACACACACACACACACACACACATGCACACGCACGCACACGCGCACACACTCACACACACACACACACACACTCAAGTCACATATCTGTCCTTATTATGGTTTTAGGTGATGCATTGTGGCATATTTTTTATTTCAAATTTGCAACAGTGTTTATAATTGCATTATTTGAATAGTTATATTGTTGAATTTATTGCAGTTTTCCCTCATTCTTTTGATGTTTTTCTTGTATGCTCAGTTAAAGATGAATTACTGGTGTTAATTTATGTTTATAATTAAATGATAGCAAAAATAAGTAAAATTTATTTCTTCACTTGTCGTTAGCTCCCTTTTTTCTCAAACACAAAAATGAATATTTAGTTATTTCACTCGCCTCTCCATTATTTTCTGAAGAAAAAAATACGATGAACAACTCCTCACTTTCGTATGGTTTTTCATAGATTTTATTGACTGCGCGAGAGCGTGTACGCTCTTACGCATTAACTTAATTTATGTTTTTAAATCAGATTGATTAAAACGATTCAATCCACGTCATATCAATGTACATGTACCTATTTTCATTTTAGCGTCCGTTATGGTACCAAATATTGCATTTAACGCCAGAATTCTGTCATCATTTGACCCAGGAGAGAACGAGGTGATTGTCTTCACCAAGAACATTGTAAACATTGGAAACGCCTATGACAATGCTACAGGGATATTTTCAGCTCCGATAGATGGCACATATCTTTTCACAAGTCAGCTTTGTCTCCACGCAGGAAAGTGGATCTCATTTGGTATATACATTGATGATATGTTATTTACCGTAGGTAGATTCTACGAACAAGACTTCAGCACCTGTTTCAATATCAAAACAACATCGGTCATGAAAGCTCACCAGAGGGCGTCAGTAAAAAGCTGGAGTGCATCATCTGGAAACGTACTGTATGAAGAAGAAAACCATAGACACAACATGTTTAAATTCCGGGACTTTGATTCATAAGTCAATTTACTATGAATGAACATTGCTACATAAAAAAAAGTAATTAGGACGCAAGTCATAACGTCAAAATGGTTGGATTATTTCCATATATCTGCGAGATATCCAAAGAAACGGACGCAAATGCGAACGCATTGAACGGATTGAATAAATCGCCATTCATCTCTACGACAGCATCAAAGACAGCAATTGAAGTTTTCTATCGATTGACACTTACTCGTTTCAAAAAGGAGCAGGAAAAGAAAGAATCCAAAAAGACAGAACAGAGTAAAAACAATGATTTGGAAGTATGTGTGTGTTCGGGTTTAACGTCTACAAAAAATCAGTTATATAAACGACGGTGTCTACTTGTAGCAGTGAGCACAATGCCCAACTTTATAGTGCTGCCTCACTGGAATATCACGCCGTAGGCACGTGACATGATACCCCACCCAGTCACATTATACTGGCACCGGGCTGACCAGTCCTAGCACTACCCCCTTAATGCTGAGCGCCAGCACTAGTACCATTTTTTACGTCTTTGGTATGACGCGGCCGGGGATCGAACCTACGACCTCCCGCACTCGAAGCGGACGCTCTACCACTAGGCTATCGAGGCGGTTGATTTGGAAGTAATAGTAATAGTGTAAGAAGACAAAAAGGTTCAACCGGTAAAGGAAATCACTGTGGTAAAGACAGATATAAGAAAACTCCTAAAATATAACGAAACAAAAGTGAAAGTGATCGATTTGTGAACGAAAAAAGGACGCGGCAGATATCAGGGAGAAAATAAAAAAGCTGAAACTATTGCTGTAAAGTATGATGAAGTTCTTAATAAGGATTTTATTCCAGCAAATTGCGTTGAAGTAATCGATGTAAAAGTAATGTCTGAAGATAAATTAAGGTTACAAGAAGAGGAATTATACTAAAGATTGTTGATAAAACATCCAGTATAACATTTAAGCGTTATTGAAATAGTATATTATTACAAATACTTTGGATATATATATAAAGATGAAAACTATACCAATACATTTTCACTACTTTAGTATTATAGCTACATCTTCTAAATAAATAATATGTAATTAGACTTTCGCAGTAGTTAGATTTTCAAAAGTATGAAGTACAATGTGTCTAGTTATTGCATAGAGCCAGTGCCATTTCTTATTCACAAATGGAATTTATTTTGCTAATTGTAAAATTAAACTTAAATGCTAGATCTACACAATGATATTCCAACTCATAAGTTTTAAAACATTAAGTCAATAAATGATTGAATGTAATTCAGATCGTATGTCGTTAGATTTTTGTGATAAGGACTGTATCATTTCATTACGTATCTCTTTGTGTATGTAGATGTTATAAAATTCAGTCAAGGAATAACGGAATGCTTAGCAGAAGTTGTTAGACAGTCTGCCTTCAAGCAGGTCTGGTTACTTTTTGAGAGGTCTTGGACCGAATGGCAGACATTTACACAAGCTACCATATCTTCCAAAATTAGTTAAGAAATGGTTTTCTTAACAAAATATGTCACAAATGTTTTGATGCCTTGTCCTTTTGCTTTTTAGAATCAGTTTGCATTTCATTTTTTGTCATAAATTAATTGAATATAGTTTGCTAGTTTTGTAAAGTGTTCGTTTATATTGTGTATATACCTTAAATGTTGATGTCTGGCATTATTTTTCGTTACTGCAAATATACTTGGTCATGTTACCAAATCCAAACCGCAGTTATCTTGGCGGGGATGAAGAAAGTTCACCGAAGCCGACAATAAGAGGAACCAAGAAAGGGAACAAGGCTATCTTGATCGACAACACTGAATACAGTGTTTTTTCATAGTGTTGTAATTGTTCTTTACTAAATCAAACTCTGTATTTGCAAATATTATAATGCGTGAATGCAGAAGTAATTACAAAGAGGAATAATATCCAGGACTTTGTTTTCTTCAGAACAGATGTTTTTCTTAATTCTTCTTTCATTTTAACTGTAAATATTTTTGATGGTAAATTAATTTCCATATATTGTGCTGAGTTGTTGATAAAGTTTGAATTAGCTACTGTAGTATGTTGTGTCATTTCATCCTTCGTCCTTTCGTCCGGACCTGCTTGGCAATGTCTAGTTATCACATGTGACGACAAAGGACACCTGTATAAAATGCATAATTATACTTTCAATATCCGTGTAATAATAGTGCCAGAGACGTCAATATCTGGCCATACTGACTTGCTTTTCATATCGGGTGTTCAGCATCATTTGTTGCGTCAAGGAAAAGGTCTTTTTATATGATGTAAGTATTTGTTTCTGAAAATAAAATTTTAGCCTGTACTCTTACCATTATGTCCAAATTACTTCTAAGCCACCCTATACTTTTTGAAGTACGGTACCTGATGGCATTTTAATAGTAGAGTATGACCTTGAGTTCATTAAAGTTGATATCTACAATTCTACTCAGACATAATAATAATTTTATCATTTTTTCTGAATTATGACAAGTGTATGGTCTTATGTAATAAAATGATCGAGAAATATGTTGTGAAATATGCACGCTCGTTTGTGCTGCTAGGCGCTTTGTCGTAAATGGTCTGGTATACTTTGGTAGTGATTTGTTCGTATAAATTCTCTCTACCTACCTATATATGTCATACAGTTATGTCGCAGTCTGTCTACCTTTCTGACACCCATTCTACAGCAAAAGTATTGGCACGGTTTTGATGGTGCAATTTTGTATTCCCCAACAGGAATGCACCTTTAATCAAATAAATGTAAAAATAAGAAAAAGATAATTCCTGTTTCAGAGGTCAATTATATCAAAACCCAGAGTCTGAGTTTGAACATAACAACATATCAGACAAAACTGAGCCTCCCCATGAGAAAATCAACATAGTACATTTGCGACCAGCATGGATACAGACCAGCCTGCGCATCCAAGCCTATTGCAATTAGAGAAACCGTTCCATGCTGGTTACAAATGCACTATGTTGGTTTTCTCATGGTGAGGCTCAAATGTCTTTTACCCTTTTAGAGAGGAAAGCAAGGGTTATCCAGTTTAATTCTAAGTAAGTAGCACAGGATTAGTCCAGGGTCATTCGGCAAAATGCATTAAATGACTGTCTTGGAAACTCGGGCACACCGCCCATCCTTTATCTTGCAGTAAGTTATGTAACTAGCCGAAATGTGCGATCAAATATACATATTTCAATGGACACATTTTTTTTATTTAACCCGTAAACTTAATTATGTATTTCAAGCGAAAGACAGTCTTGATTATAACATGATTCGTTTAGTGCAAACACATTTTATTCATTGCAGCCCCGATTTACGATGATGTGTACTAAACTAAACCCTTGCAAAAACTGAAAATACTGTATATTTCTCGTAAAAATGTAAGGCAGAAAGGGTAAAGATGGAACTAAGCAATTTACGTCAGATTTAGTTATGATAAATGCGTTTTCATGTGTCTAACTAATTTCTTTTTTATACAAAACAGACTTGAAATTAGGCAACTTCATCATACACACCGGAGAAAATTTACTTTTAAATTCATATCTTCCGTAACTTAGTTTTAAAATGATGAATATTGACCGAAGTAATACAAAATATTCAAAATTTTCACACAGATACACACACGTACACATGCATGCACGCATGCATTATATATGTTCCTTTATATGATTGTTATTTTTTTTATTTTGATTGGTTTTCTTTCTGAAGCTTTGGTCAAACGTTTGGTCACAGGCTGGGCCTCATAGCATTTTATGTTAAACAGATATTTATGTTATAAAATTAGGACAAGAAATGAAATCAAGATTTAATTAATTTTTCGTCATGTTTATCTTTTCCTTTCAAACAGAGAAGTATAATAAAGTTACAGAAAATATAAAACAAACAGTAGTTCCACAAGAACTCTATTTTATTTGTGCGTAGCTTTTCCCACATGGGAACGCTCATTTTAAGGAACATAACGTTTGAGCATTTTAGCTGAAGACATTTAAGATATTGAAGAAGTTTTCAAAAAATATAAAACACGTATCTGCAAAAATGGAATTCAAACGGTTGCGCTTCTTTCTTTTAGTTTGTTTAATTTCAACACCAACTGTTTCTGAACCAGTTTGTTCTAAATTTGCATATGAAGAACAACTCCTCGAGAAAATGGTTACAGTGGAATTTAATGTAGGACAGATGGAAAAAGAAATAAAGAATACCAACAACCTCGTTCTGGAATCTTTGCGGCATCTGAAACAAACCCGGGAGAAAATGACCGAGGAATTCGAAGCGTTGAAACTTGAAGCCAAGAATGTGTTAAATGATAATGAAGTGAAGGCATCGAATACAATCAAAGATCTAAAAGCAGAAACGGCAAAGACACTTGAAGAATACGACAACAAAATAAAGGAGTTTGGAGGTATTTATTATTGCATGTAATGTTCATATCTACATCGTTTAAAACATTTTCTTCAGTTGTATCAGATCGAAGAAAAGAGCAAGTCTTGGTCATAATAAAATAGAAACTATTAAAAACATAAAACAGTTGCAAACATAATACATCAATGGTTTTGTCAGTTAAACAAAGAAGGAAGTCAAGCGTTGTATGTTCTCCGATAAATAAAGGTTTACGCGCTGACCGCTGAGAGAACACGATTACGTAGGTCATGATGCAAATAGCCACATGATGTCCGCTTCATTACTGCTCGAATGAATCAAGCTCAGCATAACTTTATCATGTTTAAATGAACATGTGAATGAAAATAAACAAGGCTTTCTTGTGATCTATTGTCAAATTTACAATGGTTCAGCATTTAGATGCTTGTATATTTAACACCTTCATGGTTCAATTTCTGAATTCTGCACCATGGTATATCGGACGATATACAACGCGGAGGCTTGGTTATATGTTGAATAGAAACTGAATTACTTTAGTAATAAACATAGAAAGAAAAGATTTAGACATAGACTAACTTCTAGTATACTTGAATTTTAAGATATTCTTTAGATTCCACATAAAGCATTTAATTCAGACAGACATTGTCTATCAAATATCATCAATCACAGCCGGGGGCCACAGATGAGATCATGGTATTCCTTTTTTTACACGAGGTAAATGTTTGAAATCCACGTAAATACCAAAGAGGGCAGTTGATGTCAAATTCTAAATAGTGGTTTGAAACTAGGTGAAACAAATACATGCTTTGAATTCGATAAAATCAACTTTTCATTTTATTTTTATTTTAAAGAGGCAGCTGTGGTACCAAATATTGCGTTTAAAGCCAGAACCCCTTCCTCACTTGACCCAGACGACAATGCAGTGATTGTATTCACCAAGAACATTGTAAACATTGGAAACGCCTATGACAACACTACAGGGTTATTTACAGCTCCGATAGATGGGACTTACCTCTTTACAAGTCAGCTTTGTCTCCAATCTGGAAAACATATCACATTCGGAATCTATATTGAAAATATTGTATATGCTATGAGCAGATACTATGGAAATGGAGTCAGCGATTACATTTGTTTTAACATCGAAACAACGGCTGTCTTGAAAGCTAATCAGAGGGCTTCAGTAAAAAGCTGGAGTGCCGCCACAGGAAACATTCTGTCTGACGAAGAAAACCATAGATGGAACGTATTTTCTGGAACTTTGATACATAAGTAACTGTGCTACAGTAATATGTGGATCGTCATTTTTTGGAAATTTGGAATGTTTGCATTCTCTCAATTTATGCTGCATTTTGCTGCTTCCGAAACTGTAAACCTTAGTTTGTATTAGTGTTCAATTTATTAGTTAGTTCTAATATGACAAGTTATACTTATTTTTGATAAAACACGGTACGGTTAACGTAACGTCGGCCTACCTGCAGCGAACAAGACTTAGGTCTGTATTTTTTCCTTTCTGTTTTACGATGATATTTTTAAAAAGTATTTGTGCCTGTGAGAGAAATAAAAGTAAAAATATAACTAACAATTTACAGCAGACAGCCAAATAAATGTACAAAATAAAAACTCCCAAAGGGTACCAATTTTTATTTCTGTACGCCACAGAAAATAACGATTTCAATTGTAAACTGTATAAATGAACAAGTTAGAGCTATTTTTTCTTATCTTATCTCCTTAACAGATTGATGTTTTATGTATGTGTAGCTTGTATGCATGATGCATATGACCACTACCCAGGTCTGTATTGCCATAATAAATCTTGTGGATTGTCTACTTATATTTTTTTTGACATTTCGAAGTGGACAAACTTCAACTCTGTTCGCACGGATTGTTCTTTGCACAGTGAAAGCACCCGCCATTTACAGTACAGTTCCTGATAGTAAATAGAGTGTCTTTTCATGCTGAATTTATACATGAGTGTCTTTTCATGCTGAATTTATTAAACGAGTTGAATAAAATGATAAAATGCAAGGCTCTGCCGAGCATTTTATCAATTTTATTCAACTCGTTTAATAAAGTCAAAAATGTAATATTCTTTTTATCACATGTTAGCCTTTCCTGTCGGAACATCAACATTTCTACTTTCTTAAAATATTATAAACAAGTCAATTTGACCAACGTCTCCTCTAATGCTATAAACGACGCCGACGTCAAAGCTTTATTATACTTTCTTGCATAAAAACTACTTTTTTCACTGGATCCGCCCATGTATAAACGGGAGAAAAATCGTGTACAAACAAGGCAATTCACGTGCTGTTAATACATGATTTTTATTTTTGAAATGCTTTGCCAGGGCCGTATGTATGTATTTCTGCGCAGACTGATATTTGGCATCTGCATCTTGTTTCTTCCATAATAACCTCTTCTTGTAACATTATAGATACAATGTAATCCATAGTATGTTTAACTGTATCAGTTTCCAACCCCAAACGTACTGCCCCCATCAATGTACGCACTAGCTTCTCTTAGAGTTTACTCCCTTTACAAAGCGTCTGTTCAGTTATTGTAAATAACTGCGAATAAATAAGTATCGCGTGTAACTTGTGCTATTGCCCGTTTTTAGGTATTATATTAATGATTTTTGTTAGTATCAGTCGGTTTTTTTTACCTGATTGTTCGCAGAATTCATATAATAAACCTCGAAAGCTAGTCACTAGCTTCGTACTCATCCGTACTCTGTTTGTTCGTACTCAAAATAATTCGAATGTAAAGTTGTTATTCTTAAAATAATTGTGTTCCTGTTTATCGAATGTTTAAGTTATATGCAAAATCATGTGTAATGTAACGTTTGTAATAACTAAAAATAAAAATAAGATGCTCAAAAATCTTCAAATCACGCTTTTAGTAGTGTTGTTGTTATGTTTGCCCCGGTTATGGATATTTAAAACATGTTTACCGTTTCCAAGAACAACAAGAATGGTAAATAAAAAATGTACCGGAATCGTCAAGTCATCACATATGTAAACAATGCATTTAGTCGTCGTGTAAGGTTTTTTTATGCAAGAATAGCGACAATACACGTTTGTTTTGTGTATTAACGCCTGCAGAAGCCCTTGGGATATGTCTGTGACCTCGACCTTCGGTCTCGGTCACAAACAATCCCGCGGGCTTCTGCAGACGTTAATACACAAAAAAACGTGTATTATCCCTACAATAGTATATTATCATTTTTATGTAATGGCTTTTTTACACACCCGCGACGTCAAACATGTGATAAATTAAATAATATAATATAATGTTTAGAAAATGTACCCTTTCGGTCCTTTCATCTACTTTTGTAGACAAATTATAAATAAATGGTGAAACAATAATAAACAAACACAACATGAAATAAAAAGTGCTGAGATCAAGTTAGATGTTTCTACAGCATTTTTGTCGAAATTTAAGGGTTTTTTTACCTTTTAGTTTTATCTATTGTAACACGTTTATTTTAAACACGAGTAAGTCAGAATTCTCTAGTTCATAATGTACGTGCAGCTAAAAGGTTCAAGGGGCATGACGTGAACTGGTTGCACAAGGGCAAAATGGTTGCAAACTTACAAAATGGCGTATATTTGTTAAAATTATCGCACGTTTGTTGGTTTTTCATCAGGCAAATGGGTTTCTAAGGTATTTTGAACTCTACTGATATATGTATGCATCAGTTCTGTGTCTACGTTACACTTGGTTTTGCGTTTCATTGTCGTAGATTTCGAATTACGAAGTTATTGAAGGTATGAAATGGTCACATTTTGAACGGGCTCGTTTCTTGCCGGTTTTTAATTCTTATGAATAAACTAGCCTGTTCTGGGGACTTTAAACGAGACACAACTGATTGTGAAGTATTTCATAAAAGTTTGGTTCTGCATGTTTCATACATAATCCTATACCCAATTAAATCTTGTTCAAGCTCTTTTTTGTTGCAAACTTGAACTTCAAGCAATTCGGACGCAAACTTTTACCCGGAAATAGAGTCCAACTGTCGGAACATGTTGTTTGTTTTACTTGAACAAAATTTGTCTTGATTGGGGTTTGCTCAACATCACGCCACCCTTTGATGTTTTAAAATAAGAATTTGTTTTGTCATATTTTCATGAAACTTGGTAGAGCGTTATGCTCGATTTACAATAGAAAGCTGTGACTTTATTAAACTTTATAAAATAGTCTCGTTGAACAATAATTAAAAAAAAAAACAGATTCAATGTACGTTTCATATTTTAGGAAAAACAAAAAAAATGCAATAAACGACGCAGTGAAAAAGTGACGGACATGAATATTTTCAAACAGAGATGAACTATTTCGTCTTTAAGCTTTTTTTAAAGTACAGAGATACATCACTTTTTCGCCATTAAAAACTCCAAAACAAAACTGTTTCACAAAATTATACGACGGACTGTCCAAAAATTAAGTGGTATTAATAAAGTGAAATTAGTGGAAACTATAAAAGAATATTAAACTTTGGGAGCAAAATGCATTAAAAAAAGATCGGAGAAGAAGAAATTGTGACAACTGATAGTGTTCCTTCAGCAAGCAATTATACATATACCGGCGATGGAAAAATGGAGAATATCAATAAAGTATAAGTGAAATTAATGAGGCGACTTCATATTTGACACGTTTGGTATTGGATGGGAAATAATCTACATCAAGCATTTCGTTTAAAATGTTCAAAGATAACTTACAATGATGCGATTGCAAAACGGTTTCTGAAATGAGATATTCCAAAGAAACTAAAAGAATTCATTAGATTCATTTTAAATAAATATTTCTGTCAAAACAATCCTATTTGAAAGCACTTTTCGTAAAAATGTACAATATCGCTTATCTCTAACACTATCTGTTGAAATGAGCCTAGGGAGAAAAGTCTTTTCTGAGAAACTATCAGCGTCATTATGAAGAAATAAATAAACATTAGTTCAGATTAGATGTTCTTTACAGACTTTGTAAGACTTAGAATTTTGTAATATAGGAAGCACTTCCATCTTTTTCCATATGCGTTATTCCTTAGCGATTTTTGAAAAAAAGGGAATAACCTTGTTACACGATTTGTATATAAAAGAAAAAAATACTTCTATTTACTGGTCAAGTGATCTGTTTATTTTACAATGTGTACTGATCTAATCCAGATCAAACTTCGCGATGCTCTGCACCAAAAGGAGCATGAATAACAAGTTATTATCTAAACAATAGTTAAAGCCGACGCATTTGTTTGGAAAATTGAAAAGGATAAAGGATAGAAGATGATGTCGAGACAAACAAAAAGCATATGGAGTAAGTAATTTGTCAGATTTGTATATAATAAAGTCCGTAAAAATTAGTTTCAGTGTAATCATTTAATATATCCAATATCTGGCACCGTAGAACTTTACTTTTAATTTCACATCTTTCGTAACAAGATGTTTAAGCGACAAATATTTTGCATACATATTCCCATATAATGAGTCTTTTTGTATGCACTCCTCATCATTGCGATAGTATCATATCAAAGAGGGTTGAGTAAACATTAAGGTGGCAAATGGATTCTCTTCGTCGATCGATACCATCATGAATCGGAAGTGATAAATTTCAGTTTTATCACAAAGGTTAACTTCAACATTGAAGTATAAACGGTCATGTTCTCTCATACCGTCATGGCGATGACTATCATAAAGTATGGGGTGGTCGGGAATGATTAATATCAGTTGTATCACAAACGTTTACCTCAATATGAAAGTGGAAACGATCATTTGCTTACGCATTCCTTCGAGTAAAATACTGTTAAAGACAATGTGAAACAAACAGTAATTCCGACAAATTTCCATTTTATTTGTGTGCTGCAAATTGTACTCTTTTCCACAAGTGAACGCTGGTTTTCGGGAACTAAACGTTCTATAAGAACATTTTACTATAATAATTACCCGGGAACTAAACGTATTGTAAGAACATTTTGCTATTAACAATTTTAAGATATTTAACAAATATACAGGAAATTAAAGCAGCAAAATGGAAGTGATTCTTTCACGCTTTATTTTGTTATGTTTGCTCTTAACACCAACAACTTCTGAACCAGTTTGTTCTAAATTTGCCTATGAGGAACAACTGCTGGAGAAAATGGTGAAAGTGGAATTTAATGTTGGGCAGATGGAAAAGGAAATTAAGAATACCAACATTCTTGTTCTTGAATCATTACAGCAACTGAAACAAAATTGGGAGAAGGTGACCGATGAATCTAAAGCGATGGAAATGGAAGCCAGAAAAGTGTTAAATGAGAACAAAGAGAATATATCGAAAGAAATCGACGATCTACGAGCAGAAAAGGCAAAGGCAGCGGAGGAATATGACGAAAAGATAATGCAGTTAGAAGGTTTGTAGAATTGCATTAAATATTTAGTAGCTTAAATCTCTACTTTTATGAATCAAATACAATTTTATCTTAAATGCAATAAAATGGTTATAAAACATGAATTATGTGCAAATATCCAGTTAAGGAACAGCATCACTGCGTGTAAAATAATCTCTAATTAAGCAAATTCTATATAAGCCTTACTATTAGTAACCCAAGTACACTTTGGCTCATAGGCCGGCAGTGTGCCGGTCTACTCAACCAGAGGATATAGATTTGAACCTTGTACAGACGGAATATAATCACGGGCTCTACATTTCCTTACTTTAGCTGTAGAAATAATGTTGCGGTCGCGGAGAGAAATACAAATTTTAAAAAGTTATAGTCTTAAACATGAACTTCGACATTATTGTTGTTAACACTATTGACGACAAGCCAAATCGACATATCTGTCTTACTTTGTAGGAGCAGTTTCTGTGCCAAATATTGCGTTTAAAGCCAGAAGCCCCTCCTCGCTTGACCCAAAAGAGAACAAAGTGATTGTTTTTACCAAGAACATTGTAAATATTGGAAATGCCTATAACAATGCCACAGGGATATTTACAGCACCAATAGATGGCACATATCTTTTCACAAGTCAGCTCTGTCTCGTACCTGAAAAAAGTATCTCATTTGGTATTTATATTGATGACACGTTATACACCGTGGGAAGGTTCTATGAAAAAAACTTTCACACTTGTTTTATTGTTGAAACAACAGCTGTCATGTTAGCTAACCAGAGGGCGTCAGTAAAAAGTTGGAGTGCGTCTGCAGGAAGTATACTGTATGAAGACACAAAACATCGATGGTGTATGTTTTCTGGGACTTTAATTCATAAGTAAATGTACTATTTTGTTAATGTAGAAGATGAAAATGCGAGTCGTCACAATAAAATGGTGGAACCTTCATGCACGTCAATATGGAGAACTATACATTGTATTTACGGATGTAACAAACTAAAGTATACTTAAACATTATACATAAAATTGAGTAAGTTGTATAGTCCAAGACTTCATGTAATCTAAAGCCTTAGTTGGTACATTCATGTAACAAATACTTAGGTGACTTTTTAAATGAGTAAGGAGATGTTAGAGAACGAATATTTGTAGGAATGTTATTCCAGTAATGTGAAAAAGAAGCTTTCATGTAATTAGTTCGTTGTTCAGGTGTTTGAAATCGATCTATTACTGGAAAAGTTGAGCAATTTTTTAAATATAATTGGGTGATAGGTTTTTCTGAGCTTTATACACCAAGACCGCCGCGTGATTCAGTTCATTAAATAATATAGTAAATAATTAAATAATAAAGAGTTCGGTTTGTCTGATTCATTGGTATTACAAACGCCTCCTTAAATACATAATATTTCCAGAACGAATGCTTTGGTTTATAACATGAGCTATAGCAGAAGTAATTTAGTCACCGCAGTGCTTGATTATTCTCGGAACAATACCATCAATTCTTGTTGATTTGCTTGGATTCAATTTATCTGTAATTTTCTTAACTTCGAAGGCTGATATATAGTCAATATTAAATGTGGCATACTTAAGTTAGTTAGCAATAATTTTCTGGAGTTTTGAAAAAATTTGCTTAATAAAACATGTCTTTTCAATAATATTCGAAATATTGACAAAATGCTCATTCATAGCATCTAAAATCTGCGATTGGTCTATTATAAGCATATCTTTATAAACAAGTGTGGAAGGTATTGAATTTTTATGTTTTACATCTCCAGAAATGTTCTTAATACTTTTCCATGAATAACTGGTTGATGTATTATTTTTAAAGGCATTGTTATAAAGGTTCTTTTTACTTTTCTTTGTCCTACTATATATTTTATTTCTTTAAATTTTGTATTCGTCGAATGATTTGCTTTATGTAGTTTATTTCGTTCATTAATAGCGTCTTTTTCATCCGTGAACCATTCTGGCTGTACGTCGCGTTTTATTTTTTTTTCTTTTATTGGTGCATGTTTAGATAATCAATGTTAATATCACTTAGAATATGTAAATCATCATCATCTTCTTCTTCTTCGTTCGCCTTAATAGTCAGACCAGTAGCCTCGATGAAACTTGTGGTTTGGTGTGATTCATAATTCGAAAAGTAATAATTCAAAAGTATCTGGTCGGTGAACAAAGGTAAATAGGCCTGGCCTAGAGTTTGGGAAGTTAACCTCAATACAAACAGAGTCAATATCAGAATTTTCTATATCGTATTGGCGTCTATAGGGGATTGTGTCTGCAATCTATACCATAACTTCTCCACCCTTTTTATTCTTTCGATCCTTTCTTTCAAAAGCAAGATGATTTATTTGTATATGTAAAGATTTATCACTTACACTGTCTGTTAAAATGTTTCATTTAATCCAATAATGTCAGTCGAATTGGGTAAAGATAAATGGTACTTTAATTCATCTAGCTTTAGCAATAAATGTTGAATGTTTAAACTAGCAGTATGAAGTCCCTTAATGTCATAACAAAATGGAAGTATTTCATCATATTTCTGATTACATTTGTCCAAATTTGTAGATTTTGTTTTATTATTTTGAGAAAAATAAACTGATTGGTTACCTGTCGCATGATTTGTCTGATCCAGTAATAATGCACAGTCGCAGTTACATGAAATATTGTTACATTCATTGCATAATCTACTTAAAACATCGTATAAATTTATTTGTGAGTGACTGTCTCGCTTCCCTGCCACCGACGTCTGCAGTCACGTGTTTCATGAGTTCTCATACCACAGTTTATACAGTATGTTTGGACTGTTGTGAATCTCCGTCGAGTACTTCCGGTTATGCTCAAAGGCGTGAGAGGTGAAGTTGATTTCACCCGTATTATGTTCACCATGGCGTTTAACTGTGAAACGAGATTCCTGGGACTCGTGATATTTAAATGTATGCTATCTCGATGAAAGAAACGAGCTGTAAGCGTCAATTAAAGTTGCAGCCGTAACATCACAGGCCTGTTTGATAGCATCATTTAATGCTACCACATCAGCATCTTTATGCGGGGCTACTGCACACATATATACACCACACTGTTCACTCTGTAGATAAGTTGTTGTCTGCTTCAATTCACAGACATAATATCATACAGTCAAATGAATCAAACAGATAAGTGCTATAAAGCTAAATAAAACACTTTAGTTAATCTATTATTAATTAAGAAGATGCTTTAAATACTGATAATAAGCTGAATTTATAAATGGGTGTTACTGCACTAAATAAAACGGGTATGAAACAGTGTTTCTGTATTGAACTTAATAGATCAACGCAGGAAATATTCCGTAAACACCGTCGTTTTGACAGCATGGTCCTTTTTAACGTGACTGACGTAAATTATGTGAAATGTCTCCTAAATAAATTGCAACATTAACGCCAGAAGTTGAGTGGTTGCTTAGTACGTGTATATCAACAAATTATTCGCCGCGAAAACCGAATTCAATTAATGCAGCAGATGAATGCTTAAACATGTAATGACACCACTTTAAGTACTAAAGTGTCCGTTATTTTCGGATGCCTGTGGCAACTTCGTAAAATAATGCTAAGTTAGTATTTTGCTGCGAGTTTCAAATGTAAGAACAAATTCCATGTTCTATTGTAATACTTACAACATGTATACATATTCTTTTACAAATTAATGAGTTTACAACCAATGCTACAAAAGAACTTTTTTTATTTATTTAGTTGGGTTTAACGTCGCACCGACATAATTATAGGTCATATGGCGACTTTCCATCTTTGATGGTGGAGGAAGACCCTAGGTGCCCCTCCGTGCATTATTTCATCACAAGCGGGCACCCGGGTAGAACCACCGACAAGAAGAATTCAACGCCCCGATCGAGGCTCGAACCTACATCGATGAGGGGCAAGTGATTTGAAGTCAGCAACCTAAACCACTCGGCCACGGAGCCCCCTACAAAAGAACATCTTTAATGTTCAGGCACTTACTATATAGCAATATACTTTTAGAATTCATCAATCTAATTCTGCTTTCCATCTAAGCAGTTTGTAACAGGTTAACAACTTTACACATTTTCGAATTCCAAGTGAGCTTATTAATTTATCAATATTTTTTACTACACTGTCATAACCTTGCTCAAAAGTTCTTCACTGGTAATTACCTAAAGCATCAAAAATGCCATTATATATACATGATTAAGTAATTAGGGAAATGTAGGATTTTTAAAATGAATAGAAAATATTAAGTTACTGTATTATGTATTTATTAGGTAAGCCGAAGAAAATATAAAAGTCGAGGCTTTAGCCGAGAAATATATTTTTTCGTAGACGAACCTTAAAAATTTAAATTAATAAAGACAGTCGCCTAATGTTCTATTTATCCTACCTTCTGATCTAAAATCATTTTTTTTAATCAAAATTACTTACCAACTAGGTAGGTGTCTGTCTTCAGCAACAGTTTAAAATTTAATACGCCACTAATATGTGTGGCAAATTTACACAGCCTCATTGGCAAATTGATTTGAAATAGCTAAGCTTTTAAAAATTCCTAACATTATAAAATGAAAGCTAATCTTACGTTTTGTAGCTTTACCTAACTTCTGTGTACTGCTAAACATGATAAAGTAACTTGAATTTACTGCCAAGTGATGTTTTATCTGAAGTTCAGTTTCAAATTGGATATATATATATATATATATATATAAGTCGGATACCCATTCTCAAAAAGCAAACGTTAGACCTGGATAAAATTTATCGACAGGCCATAACGCCACTTGAAAGAAAAAAAACAGGTACCAGTTTTCTCGACGATCTGATTCAATAACATCAATTTCCAAATGCGATTTTCCTATTCCTTGTTGATTTGAAATCAAAAATCCTTCGCAAACGCTCTGGATGACTCAGATTCGGTTTCCTTGGGCGATTCCGTTATAGAAGTATCTTGTGGTAATTGCAAATATACATTGCCCGTCTCACGTACCTAATAAAAGCTCGTTTATAAAAATTGCTGGGGTTTAATCGTTGTAAAAATGTGTCTTTAGTAGTTGGTTTCAAAAACAAGATGGCGTCGTTTTGGAAAAAAAAAGTATAAAAAATGAAGTCCGGCAAAATTTTATTTAGCCGCTGTTCTAATGAAGCAAAATTAATTATTCCCCTAGATTATGCCCTTTATTTCTCATCAAGGTAGGATAAAGGAAAACTCATAAAATCTGCTGTTTTCAAGTGATCACATTCTTTATTATCAGACTAGTGGCTAGTCTCTGTAGACCGC
This sequence comes from Mercenaria mercenaria, assembly GCF_021730395.1. NCBI lineage: Eukaryota > Metazoa > Mollusca > Bivalvia > Venerida > Veneridae > Mercenaria > Mercenaria mercenaria. The sequence goes on along the minus strand of NW_026460869.1, from coordinate 33,521 downwards.
TGTCAATGATTAGTAGCTGCACATATACTACGTGATACATAAGATGAATGTTACTTAAAAACTCACAGAATTGCAAGTGAATTCTATGCAAGCATTACGTTATGACTTTAGTTAGAGCAAACAAACCCTTTGCAGGATTTTAGTGGTGAGATGTATGTTTAAACTTGATCAAATTTTGGGATTATCAAAAAGATTGAAAACAATAGTGGCATACATATTTGTATGACCGACTATTAGAAACGGATTCATATACTAGTTTTATGATTTAAAAACACCATTAACTATCTGGGGTATTGCTGAAAGTGCAAGGATATTCAGTAAAGATAGTCAGTAAGATAAAATGCAGGTGAGTAACACAAGCGCCCGTTTACCTGACGTTTTTATATTTTCTCTGTAGATTGACTCCCGTCCCTATATTTATTCATTACCAGTGGAAACAATTCAAAGCTGTTTCTGTATTGACATTTTTATTTCCCATTGATCGTGGTTAAGCCGTCAGATAAATGTATTATGTTAGAGGCTTAAAATTTACTTATAAAATGTTTGCAGTACTCATAAAAGTAGCCATTCAGCCAGGGAACCAGGCTAGTTTTCCTGCTGACTCCTCTGCTTTATCAAATGACCAATGTCAGAGGTCAGATTTCAAATCTGAAATGTCCAAATTTCAATAATCGAGAACGACCCCGCATTCTGCTATCCCTATTGAGATAAGCAGGCGGGTTAATACATCATGCATTATTAATTAAATACAGGTTTTTGGGGCGGCGTATCCGCCTCAATGTTAATACAGACTTTCAAAAATCAAGTCATTTCTTAATGCAAAAAGCCGAACAAAATAGTGCGTAAAAGTAGTTATACCTCCTTCACTTAACACTCTTTTCGCATAATTACACTATCATACTCAACCTAGCCGAGACATATCTAACAAAGTGTGTTACATATAAAAACAATGCGTTTAATATCGGCAATATTTATGAAAAAGCGCAATAATATAGCCTTTTTTGCTAAAATAAAGTGGGCTAAATATAACCGTTACGGAGATTTGACACGACTCGTGTGCTTCTCTGTATCTGTATCTGTAAATGTACGACGCAGGACCACTTCTGCTTTTCTGTGACCGAATTACAATGCTATTAGCCCTTGAAACTATAGGTATCATTGCTGTGCATGTGTAATGCAAATTATGCGTTTTAGCCGAGACAAATTCCCAAATGCATGGTTGGAAAAAAACCCGACTGGAAGCGGATAATAGCACGCTCTTGTGTTAGAGAACATATATCAGTTATACCATAATGCAATGCGCGAATAGCTTTCTATATACAAGTATCACTCTCGGTAAATTCCGAAGAGACATGCTGCCTGACGCACTCGTAAACAGAATAAATAACATGCATAAACAATAACTAGTTAAATAAATAATATTCATTGGAACAAACGCAGAAAATTTACAAAATAAAATATACAGACTGAAATACTGTTGAAAAACGGCGTTAAACCCAAAACAAACAAACAAACAAACAAACAAACAGATTATTTTAAGGAGTCAAAAGCGTAAGCAAATAAAAAAGAAACTTTTAAAAAGTGCGTTGCATGCACATTGCACCATATTCTGCAAATGATATTATTAAATTCTAGCATCAGAAGTCTTAGTATTAACAAAGCAAAACATTTTCGAAACTCCGTAGAGAAGCACTTGCGGTTAAAACATTTAGCACAAAATACTTTTAATTCACGATTTTCAAGCATATATCAGCACACGAACAATCATAACTTCTATTTCATTTTAAACAATTGATTCTTACAACAACAGATGATTGCTAATGAGGTGGTTGGGATGTCAGCTGCGATCGGGGTCCGTCAAACGTTTCCTTATTGAAAATACCTAATCGTGCATGAATGATAGAAAAGTAAGGTGTTGCATAAGATTAGCAACAACATTTCAAAAATTAGTACCGAAAGTCAAATATCTACATGTCACACTAAGGGGTCATTTGTAATAAACAAAACATACGTATATTTCAAAGGTGCTAATTATTTCAACGAAGAACTGAATATGTGGCCGCAAATAATTATATATGACAGTGTATTTTGAAAGTACATTTCTAAATATTTCAATAAATTCAAATTATGCGATCATAAGAATTAATTTGCATTTTACAAAATTTATAAGCGTTAAATTCATAAACACGTACGGATGACACATAATACAAAAATAATGATGATATATAACGGTTATTAAGAAGAACAATTTGTTGTTTTCTTCTGTTCTGTGAACACGTTTGTGTTTTAATAAACGTTTCCGGTCAGTATTAATAAATTTTTCTCAGTGAGTATATCTTTTCTATAACGTTTTAGAAAGTGGGATGTGTCACACAATGAACAGAATGATAGAAAAAACATCATCCATTCATGTATTTAAGAAAAAATCGCTATGTTACTGCTAACATTGATATACAATTTCAAAACTGTATTGTCTACATTTTTAAGGAATTTGGCAAAGTGCGTAGTTCAGTAAAGATAAAGCGTTTCTCGGCCCAGTTAATAGAAATTAAAGAAAATTTTGTTTGCGATGTGAAGGCTAGAAACTTAAAAATCAATTACGAAATGCATGCAAAATCGATTATTCCATTATGTTTATTTATTTATTTTGTTGAGTTTAGCGTCGCATCGACACAATTTTTGGTCATATGTCGACATCCCGGCTTTGATAGTGGAGGAAGACCTCAGATGAATATGCTTTTTTTCAGATATTATTCAGACCTTATTGGTGACGTCACATTTCATCACTAGTAATAGATCTATTATAGGTTACACTCTTCCAATTATTTTCTTCTTTATTTTATATAAACAATGAAATATTGAGACCTCATTTTCAGTACTTCACAGCATTTCACTGATATGAAAACCATATATGGTCGTCTTCTTATCAGAAATAGAACAATATTGACATGCTATGTTACAAATAAGAAAATTAATCTGTTCTGAAAAACATCAACCTCTGAAAATGCTCCCATGAAAATAGCTGTTTACCAATTATGCGTATGTAGACACTTTCTCAAAGAACAAAACTAATACCTGGAAATTCACAATGAAAATGGTCTAGATCTTTTCTCAATACAATAAGCAATTAAACTAAGCCGAAAATATAACTGCCACATCCTCATATGACTCATTATACACGATTTCATCAACAGCATGGCACTACATTTTGGACTTCTTCACTGAGCTGTCACTTCCTGTTTAGTGAAATCATTCCTATATGCTGCTGGTAAGCCGTTGAAACGTTTCTCCGTATCCACAGGACAATTTCAGTCTTTCAGAAAGCTGTATTTAAGGAACGACAATAAACTCTAAATCAACAATAAATTTGTCTTTAGTAAAAAATCTTATAGCAATATTTGTAAATGAAAAAAGACAAATTCACGAAGATAACATTTAGAAATATCGTTTCACCTGCATAATCATAGCAAAACAATATCTCCGCCCCATCAGGTTTCTGAAAGCTTTGATTTTTTTTTATTAGATCGGCGACATTAGCGATGTCCAACGATTAAGTGAATGTCTTTGAACCGCATGCAGAGCAGAAGTGTTTGAGTAATGCAACTCCAAAATATAAGAATATTAGTCTCCGCGAATTTTAATCAATGGCAGTTGGATAGAGATTTGTGTCAAAAAGAATGTCAATAGCAGCGTGTTTAGATAAATGTTTACTTCCTCTGGGTCATGTAAACGTTATCGTAACGAAAGTTCTCATTACAGAGCTTATCCTATTGATACGGAACAGTTCAGTTTTTCTTCGCATGAATATATCTAACCCATGTACAATCAATGTACTGCAAGTATTTCTTCTTGAATCCGATTTTTCGTGTATCAGGCACTATTAAAACAGTACCACAGTTTTGTTACTAGCAAATAAATTGCAGAATATTTAGGTAGATACAAATATTATGCTATATTGCAATCATAAATTATAGTTGTTTTTATATCAAAAATGGCAATTATATAATTGCAGCGGTGATGAAATTAAACCCTATCTGCATAAGACCGTGTATATAAAATTCCCCTTACCTGTACGTAAATCATTTGAAGTGCAAAGATAGGCAGTTTATATCTGATACTAAAGCAAATTTTATGAATCGTCGTAAACACTTTATCAGTTTAACTTCTTCTTTCGCTTTTTACGGTTGGAGTATATATATATATATAACCTTACATTGTAAGTAAAAAAATAAAACTTCTATTATGTTTCAAAATTAATAAGGATGTACTGCAAAAAGGCAAATGTGCGATAACCCTTTTATTTTCATTTTTTCAGTGTTGCTGTTCAATCAATACATTCGAGTTGATAATCGGTGGAAACATTAACAAGTATGAACTTGTTTAAAATACAAAACTGACGGTCTAAGTTGGTTCAAATACTCAGATTTTAGAGGCGCTGGTTCGTGTTATTGCGACTCTTTTTAACTACAATCATGAATGTAAACTATATTTAGAACAGCAATTTTGTCATCAAACTTGATGTTTGCTTAATTCAGAGGCAATTATATCATGATTCGTCCATTTGCTGCATACCATTCTTTTCATTTTTTGAAACAAAATAAAATTGCATAAAAGGCTTTAAGTAAGGGAAACATGTCGTAACGGTTGATTCGACAAAAAATAATGTACTCTACCATTCGGATCTCGTGTATTATTTTTCACGAATCCACAGATAGGAGTGGTTTCTCCTTTATCGGATGGTGGAGGATAATAACTATTTATTTAATGAACAAGAATGGAAAATAAAAAACTTAAATGCTTACACCAAACTGTCTAACGTAAATGCTCACTCCAAACGCCACTGTTAACTTGATGAAAAAAGACTGGCAAATAAAAATTCTTTCTGAAGGCCTCGCCAGATTAAATCAAAGCACTGAGAGGACTGATGTGGGCAGCGGTTGACAGCTTCTGGTAATGGGCATGAACAGTTAGCTTAAGTTTGGTGAATCTAGTTAAGCTACTTTTGATTAATAAGCATTTCCAACCTTTTTTACCAAATCAAGGGGTAAAACTCTGCTTTTACTCTGTCAACGGGGATAAAATAATATATGAGTAAAGCCCATGTGCTAACTGAAAATTTTGTGAGGTTTGGTTAATCTTGCTCAAAATCTTTTTTTGAATAATAAGTTTATTTTTTTAACAAATCAATGGGAAAACACTCTGCTTTTACTGGAACTATAAATGTGAGCAAAGGTCATGGACTAATTGATAATAATGTGTTGTTATAACAAGAGCTTGTAAAACACTTGCATGAAGTAACTGATAAGGAACAGAAATTATTTGGTCACTACGCACTCGACTTTGACGTATTGACCTTAAATCAATAATTATGGGTCATTTACCAGCTTTTAATGACTTCCTATCAAATGTGATCTTAGATTAAAGCATTATCTAGTTTTCTGGCAAAAAAGTTCTATTGTCAATGTGATCTTGACCTTTGTCCTTCCGAACTCAAAATCAATAGGGGTCATCTGCTGGTCATGACAAATCTCCCGATTACATTCATGATCCTAGGCCCAAGCGTTCCCCAGATATCATCCAGAAACCGAGTGGTCTACAGACCTACCGACATCCATCATGAAACAATAATATTAACAAAATACCCCACCTTCTTCGAAGGAAGGCAGTTAATTTTCAAACTAGAAGATGCCCATGTCTCCCCAATTGCATAGTTGTAATAGGTAAGAAGTCAATAGAGGATAGGAGCTAAAGACAAAGGGCCAATAATAGTTGGCTGCAATAGGGGTCATCTTCATGACATGTCCAATCACCCTATGAAATTTCAAGATTCTGGGTCAAGTGGTTCTCAAGTAAACCGTTTTCCATGTTCAGGCCCCTGTGACCTTGACCTTTAATCGAGTGAGCCCAAAAGTCATAAATCTACTCTGCATGTCCAATCATCCTATGAAGTTTCAACATTCTGGGTCAAGTGATTCCCAAGTTATTAATCAGAAAGAGTTTTTCTATTTTCAGGCCTCTGTGACCTTTCCCTTACGTCAAGTGATCCCAGAAATATTAAGGGTCATCTACTCTGTGATTCCTATCATCGTGATTGAAGGTTCTGGATCAAATGATTCTTCAGTTACTGGTTGGAAACTTTTTTCCATGTTCTGGTTCCTGTGACCTTAACTTTTGATCAAGTGATTCAAAAATCAATAGGCGTCATCTACCCTACATGTCCAATCATCCTATGAAGTTTCAACACTCTGGGTCAAGTAGTTCTCAAGTTGTTGATCAGAAACGGGCTTCAATGTTCAGGCCCCTGTGACCTTGACATACATGTGACCTTTTTTTTCAAATGAGATCTCATCTTGGTAAAAGCAGGCTATGAATATATTATACATAAATTACATAGATAAAAGGTACTTCAGAATAGTTCTTAAACTAAAAGCAATCATTCATAAAAGAATATTTACAATGAAATTAAACTGTTTTAATTCTATTTTAAAACAACCAAAACAACTACTACTGTCTCCAACATCAGCACACATCATGATCTTTTTAGGCTGCATTCAGTCATTTTTCAGCTCTAGATTAATGTAATATATGCCTCATAATACAACATGCATGTTTTAGTGTTGTTATATTTTCTGGTCCTTTGGGATCATGGAGTCCATTCAACATATGTGCAATAGAGTTCCGCTGAAACCAGTGATAGGGGGCGTAAGAGGTGTTGCATATTTCATTAACTCTCATGAATAGACTCAATCAAACCAAGTCTGCTATTATTCTTCTTTGTTGCATTCTATGCTTCCAAAGGATCTTTTTATGAATTTTATTGTTAAAAAATGCAAATATTGATCATTGAAAATTTTCAAACTTAGTTTGAATTGTCTAAAATAATTTTATTGCTGTCTTCCGAAGCCCGCTATTGTATAATTATCGTACGCCAGTACGTGAATATTTGGGGACGAAAACACCGCGATAATGTTTCTTTCCAATTAAGTATACCCTTTAATGATATGTCAGTCACAAACACCAGCTAGAATGTAAAATTAAATCAAATTGAAGTGCTTATGTTCGTATTTTCGGGAAACAGGTACGAATTTTTCGCCCCCTCAATACGGCTGCAATTATTTTCCTAAGTCGTGCAAATAAAAATTATTTACGTAAATTTTATGAAAAGATCGTATCTTTCTCTATGAAAAATAAATAAGATAACACATCTTCTACTGATTTCATGCAATATATATCTTTCCATAAACCCATTTCTATGCTTCAAACTTCGGCGGATACACGGGTGCAATTTTATCATTCAGTAGAACGCGCGCCGTGATAGTTAAATGTTTTCTGATCAAGTGACCAAAACAAACTCTTTGGTGTTGTAATAATAACAAAATTTTCAATTAATTTTCTAGCAGGAACTGAGTTTTATTTAAAATTTTTACAGAAGACGCAACTTGGTTTTAATACCGATTTTAGAGCTGAAGTACTATTTTTGTAGGTTATTTATAGTTTATTTTGGTCACGTGATAAAGAATTGTTTTGGTCATGTGATCAAAGCAAGCACGCTCATTTTCATACGCTTTGTTTTTGTTAAAAATATAGATTACGACAAATGTATACTTAAGCAATGTATTTTTAGATAAATTTGAATCTCAGAACTTTCTTAATGTTAAACAGACTTGAATTACGTGAAATTTATGGAGGACATGGAACTACTTGTTCTTCGGTTTCGGATAAGACTCATCGACCGTAAATTTTTGGTATGGTAAATGTGTGGGCACGCTTCGCTGCCCACAAAAAACGTGTTAATCGAATTTAAAGCTCGTTTTTTTTTCCAGAAACATCTAAACAGAAACATTGTTTACGTTAAGATATGTTTGGCCGCCCTTTTTATGAACGTCACAGTGTCAAATTATTAAAATTTCTGTCCCAAACTTAAAATATACAGTAAACACAACACAAACATAATTACATGTATATGCATAAATTAAAAGCTCCGCTTTCTTTTATATTGTATGTATACAAAGGTGGATTTGGTAATGAGTACATGATATGCAGGTTGTCTTCGCACCCATTTTCGAACAATATACATTGTTATATTCAATTTCAAACCTTAACGCTTTATGTAATTTTATTACTTAAACTATTTTAATAATTTTTATATCTAAGTATATCTAGAAAAGATATAAACCTATACATTTTTTAAAAAAGGTCAAAAAAGGACACTGAGAGATAGAAAAATACTGATCATGGTCCTTATGACTTGAGTTTATTCAAAACAAATCACTGTTTTGGATATATTATTTCTTAAATTCTATATGCAACTGGAATATGTAATATTTTAACTGTTATATCTTATTTGGATCGGATATTATTTCAAATATAACAAAATAACCAATAAGGTTTTACGTTATTTGCCGCAGTGCATATCTACAATTCTTCTTTAAAATCTTAAATTTATTAACATTATTGTTATTGGTACATACTTGAAATGTTAATAGTAGCTTACATTAGCTTAAGGATTAATTTTTGTACATGAAATGTGCAGCCAAATAAAAGCCGAATATTTTAGGTAATGCAAATATTCATTTAATGAAACAATAATTTTGTACTCGTCTCTTTTAATTTGGTGTGTACGTATACTAACTAACAAAATTAATTTAAGTTCTTGTGTGAAAATGATCTATTTTATATGAATTTTCGATGCTTGTAGTTCACAAACTTGGTAGTCATATATACATGTATATTAGGGTTTAAAAACATTCCTCGTACGAAGGCGATAATTGTGTCTTCTGATAGCCCTTTTTAATAGTTGGCAAATCATTTAGATTAATTTATTGTAAATATGTTTATCTAGTTAATATTTATTTATAAGTTTGTGAAATTTAGATAAAGATGTATCTAAACTAAGATCATTGACTCTTAAACTCCATAAAAATGTAAAGCTGTGGTTATTCGTTAAATCAATTATACAAGCAAGATGTGGTGTGTGGGAGAGGGCACTTCGAAACAATTTTGAAAAATACAAGAAAGTGAATAATGTATATATTGATATAATGACATATACAGACAAATCGCGATGGCTCTGAGAGGTATTATATCTTTTGTTTTGATTCTAAATACATACATTACCTTTTCCGTTTGTTTCGATTCACAGCAAGCAATCTGACATGGCAACTGGGCGGCGATATGTATATCGTGTTCTTAGCGACAACGAAGACCCAAGTGAAGGACTCGAGGCGAGAGAACCCGGGGCAACAGATGCAAAGGTATCGGCTCATATTAACGGTTTGAGAGCATCGCCATACATCTCTACGACAGCAACAAAGAAAGCAATAAAAGCTTACTATCGCCTGGCACTTCAGCATTACAACAAGGAGAAGGAAAAGAAAGAAAAGATGGAAAAGGAAAAGAAGGAAAAGAAAGAAAAGAAGGAAAAGGAAAAGAAAGAAAAGAAGGAAAAGGAAAAGAAGGAAACAAAAAAGAAGGAAAAGGAGAAGATGGAAAAGACAGAAAAGAAGGAAAAGGAAAAAAAGTACCTCAAACCAGAAAGCAGACAGTCCAGGTGGGGCGTATTTTGCAGCAGCCGATACAGGGGGGAAAGTAAAATATGAGGCCAAAACGTTTACTGTGGTTAGAATTGATATGGAGACACTGTTAAAAGAAAAACAGATTGATGTGTTCGATTTGTCAACAGAAAAAGGACGCGATCAATATCTATCCGGAAATCAAAGGCTGAAAAATTATGCCAAAAAATATGATGAAGTTCTTATCCAGGGTTTTATTCCAGCAAAATGCATCGAAGTTATCGACATAGAAGCAATGTCTGATGACGAATTTGCAAATGAAGGCTACAAGAAGAATGATTATACTAAAGATGAAGTTGAAGAGCTGAGTGATAAAGCCGCCAAGTTAGGGATGTAAACTTCTTGACTGTTGTTAAACAGAGAGATAAATCATAATTAGTACTTGGGATATTGACAGTAAATTTACAGGCTATATACTAGTATAAGTTCCGATGAATTTTCAGGATTTAATTCTGAAGAAAATTGTAACTAGCCTTCGTATACTTCAGACTTAAACACAATGATAGAACTAATCTATTTTAGATTTTATGCCATTAGATTTTATCATAAAGACTGGTTGAACACTCTAGTAGTGGTGCACTCACCTGAACTTTCTATGCCGTATAAAGGCAACACATTCAATGGATAGGCCTTCTGTCACAAAACTGACATGTGCTATCATTTTTTTTTTGGAAATGCTAGTGCCTATTACTAAATAATGTTTGAGTTTAATACTAAGTAAATCAATAGCTTTCATCCTTGAGATCAAATGCATTATGTTTTTTCACTAAAAATCTTTTGATTCCATATATTCGGCAGTTCAACGAATTTCAGTTCAGGAATAACATTTCAGCAAAGTTATTTATTTCGACATCTTGATTTATTTTGTATAAGAATATGAAATAATCAGTACGGGCCTACATTTGTAAACTTAATTTTCGCAGGCTTGGTGTATGTAGTAAACTCATGATTTGTTTTTAACTTTGTTGAACTCTGCCAATGTTTATTGAATTTATTTTGCCACTTTCGTAAATTGTTCGAATTCTGTAGGAAATTCTTACGATGAGAGGATTATATGCTTCTGTGTTTTATAAATGTTAGTATCTTTCATAACTTATTGTTTAATAAACATGAATTATGGAAAGCCGGTGTTGTCTTGTAAACTGTAAGTTCTGGTATATACTGTTAGTATTTTATATTACAAGTTATATGTTAAATGTCATAACTATTCAGTTGTAAACACTTTCATGAAAATTGTGTAAATAGTTCATATACAAAAATACTTTCTATTAGTATTCATACCTGGCAAGACATTACAAAAGTTATCGTTGTGTTCAGCATGATAAGTGTTAATATCAGCCATTCTCATTTGATTTAATTTAGGATATATAAAATATGATAAACTATTTTAAGTAGATTTAAATGAATATGACCTCTCTGTGAGGAACATTAGTGACGTATACTCAGTAAAGTACCATGTATAGCACGTGACCTTATAGGAATCTGCAGATGGTATGTGTATCTTTTTAAAGCGTTTCCATGTTTACCATAATGTCCTATATCGTTTTATCGCGGTTCCAAGATTATTTCCCAAACTGGTAAAGGTTTATTTTCCGGATAATGACTTTGCAGGATATATATATATATATACACACACACATAGAGAGAAAGAGAGCAATCCTTCTTATCTTCGGCTAGGAGATTGGTGTTGTAACCAAATCTCACTACGATGTTCTCGTTGGAAATGAAGAAAGTTAATCGTAGTAGACACCAAGGGGAGTCAAAACAGGGTTGGCAACATGGAGGACAGTATTTTCCTAAGTGTTACAGTTGTGCTATACCATTTCATACTCAGATTTTGAATCACTGTGAAATAGAACTTCAGGCAGCCTCCGCAAAGAATTGTAATATCTAGGACTTTCTTTCTTTTCATTAATTCGTAAGTGTTGTCTTTGTTACCTTTTCTTTCTTTTTAGTTATAAAATAATTCACTATTTTCATAAAGTTGTTGGCATTGTTTGAACTAGGTACTGTGGTATGATGTGTCCCTCCATCCTGTGACACTGTCACGTGACATGTTTAAACATGAACTTTAGAATTCTAAATGTAGCTTACTTAGCAGTGACTAGTTATCATAGGTGGAGAAAAATGACTCTGTAATTACCCTGTCGGTAGATTCTTGAATGTCTGTTTAATATTCTTTCTAATCATCAGCTCGATAATCATACTAATTGATCAGCTAATGTATGTTCGAATCTTCTATTATTTACTTTGCTTGAGAAAATATTCTTTCGAAAAACACCTGTGCAATTATTAATAGTATCGCCATAACACAAAACCGCGAATACGCAATTATAAAACAAAAAGACAAACTACGCTTCAAGAAGTTCAATACAATCTCCTCAAACTGCAATCCACAGAAAAAGTAAATAAATCAGGCAACGTCATGTGGCTACCACAAAGGCTTCTCCAAGACAGAGGTACAGTTAGTCACATCAAAGCGTAATTCCAAGAACATTGCAGGCATCTCGGTGAAGGTCGGTGACCCAGTGATAAAGTCAACTCTGTGCCGGACTACACAGAATAGGTCACATTAGACGGAATCACGGTTAGACTATTGTAATTACTTGGCATTTGTAACATGTACAGAACACGCCAACTCGTGTTATCACAAGTACGTCTTTTTATAATCGTGTTACCCCGGTACTGAAGGAGCTTCAGTGAAATACAGAATACAGTACAAGGGTCTGTGTGACAGGATGGTCGAACCGGAGACGGAACTTATTAGAACAATTTAATACTCACAATATTTACAAGCTAATTTACATGAATGAATATTTACAATGAAAAGAAAATTAATTAATAAATAAAAAGGAAGAAAGTGTTGAGCTCAATGTCTATAACAGTCTGGAGTAAACGATGTTTGAGTTAGAGATTTCTAAAAAAGCTTAATACTGTCCCATCAAATTGCGAAGAAGTTGACCCCATTCTTGCTCCCCATATCCGGTGTTTGTATCACTGAGCTATCCCAGTCGTTTACAAAGATCAACAGCTTGGCCGGTAGGGCACAACCATAGGGCGAAGATCCTCAGCTCTGGGAATTCACACCCAGGCGAGATAAGAAAACGACGGATATGTCACTTACGGGTCGTGACATCACCAGGAAATATGTCGTCTGGTGGAAGAAGCTAAAATATATAACACATGGTAAGCACCATAGCAAATACAAATACAAGCACAAACTGCTATGTTGGGTACACCATACCTCTGCAGGCTCCCATAAATAGTACGTGCTAGTAATACAACATATATGTGCTATTAGATTCATACGTCACTTTAACACAATACGTCAATTTCTATCAAGTCGCAAGTTAATTACTCACATGACTGATTTAAGTTAAGACTTTGATACAGATATGAGAGGATGATGATGAAAATTAGAGACAAAAGGGTAATCATCTGCAGCTACTATTACAACAATAAATTAACATAATGCAATACAAATTGAATTAATGCAATAGCCGGCAGGAACGTTAACTCTGTATTATCGACTACCATGTAAAAACGGACACTTGATAGTTATGAAACAAGAGCCATGTCAGACATGGCTAATCCCCCCACCGGGCAGCTGTATTTGCAAATGGAATGTTAATTTTGTGGTTGTTTAGTAATCATTGTAAGTCTTTTGTTTTTTAAAGTCCACAAAAAAACTCCTTACTAGGTAGAGATACCTTATATATAATAAAATTAATAAAATACACCTAAAACTGGAGAGTAACATCTATGCTGTACCACAGAAAAGTGGTTTTTTTCCCTAGGGTCAATTATAAAAATGTTACAATATAAGTTATTTATAGTAACAACTAAGGGAAGTTAATCTTTAAAAAAAAAAAAAAAAAAAAAAAAAAATTGCAAGTCCACACAAAAATCTTTATCAGGAAGAGACTGGTCAAAATACACCTCAAAATTGGATTTAGCATGTTTGTTGTACTACAGAAAAGTGGTCTCGATTTTTCCCTACGACTAGTAATGAAAAAGTTACAATAAAAGCTATTTAAAGTAACAACAAAGGGAAGTAATTCTAAAGAGGGGAACTGCGCATGACACTTCGTCTCATGATGGTGTATAATTGTGCCAAGTTACATCAAAATCCCTCTATGCATGAAGAAGAAATGCTTCGGACAAAGTCATTCATGTATCTGACCTTTGGCCTCTAAGTGTGACCTTGACCTTAGGCCTAGTGACCTGGATCTTGCGCATGACACTCCATCTCGTGGTGGTGAACATTTGTGCCAAGTTATATCAAAATCCCTCAATGCATGAAGAAGAAATGCTCCGGACAAGGTTTTTATTCTTGTATCCTTTGACCTCTAAGTGTGACCTTGACCTTAGACCTAGGGACCTGGTTCCTGCGTATGACACTCCGCCTCGTGGTGGTAAACATTTGTGCCAAGATATATCAAAATCCCTCCATGCATGAAGAAGACATGCTCCGGACAAATTTTTTTTAAGAAAAAATGATAAAGGGGAATAACTCAAAAAATAGGCAAGGTAGAGTTATTGTTCTTGCACACTGCACTTCCTCCCAATGTGTTCTATCAGTGTATGAAGTTTGAAGAAAATCCCTCCAGTACTTTTGGGGTTATGCTCCGGACAAAATGTTTTAAGAAAATATGATAAAGGGGAATAACTCAAAAATAGGCAAGGTAGAGTTATTGTTCTTGCATACTGCACTTCCTCCCAATGTGTTCTATCAGTGTATGAAGTTTGAAGAAAATCCCTCCAGTACTTTTGGAGTTATGCTCCGGACAAAATTTTTTAAGAAAATAAGATAAAGGGGAATAACTCAAAAAATAGGCAAGGTAGAGTTATTGTTCTTGCACACTGCACTTCCTCCCAATGTGTTCTATCAGTGTATGAAGTTTGAAGAAAATCCCTCAAGTACTTTTGGAGTTATGGTCCGGACAAAGATCGTTGCGGACGCACGGACGGACGGACGAACGGACGGACGCACGCACGGACGGAGAGCATTTCTAATATCCCCTTCACCTTTGGTGGGGGGATAAATAAACAGGCACACAATATTTTTAAGTTGCAATTAAATATTAAATATACGGTAGTAACGTATCATACTAGTCAGACCATATATTTATAGAATAACATACAATACAATACAATACCGTACCAGCGTTCCATAATTAACAATGCATAAATTGACAAATACGAAATATGTGAAAACAACTTACTAAACATTAAGATACACAACTTTCAATATAAATTTGACACATAATGCAAATGAAACATCCTAGATTCATCTTTAGAAAGAAATAATTTTCAAAAGTCAGAAAAAATTAATAAATTAGCCTGACAACTCGAAATCAGCTAGCAGCTTGCCGAAAAATAAATCTTTTTACAAAATTCTTTAGAATGAAAACAATTTACAAAACGAAATTACAGTTCAAATATAATACAAAAATCTAACAAAGAAACTTCTTACCCCGATCGAGCAAAATTAATATCTTCAAAGAATAGATTAGTGTGACATTCTGTCAGCCGTAGTATGGTGTGCTCATCTTGTCAATTTGTATGGTTATGTCCCGCCAAATATTAAATTTTACACGTGAATCACGACAAATCCGTGAACTCGACTATTTCCCCGCGAAAGTAAATTGGTCAATATAAGGCCCGTTACTATGATTTGGGAAATAAAAACAAAAGAATGCTGAAGTTTAAAAATCATTAACTTCCTCATTACTGAATCAAATTTAATAAAAACTACATGGAAATTTACGTCATTAAATGCATTAAATCATGAAAGGTATTCTATGCCTGAAATCTGACATTAACATCACTAACTAAAAATTTACAAAAGGATGATGCAATACCTGTCTTTATATTATATTACAGATACTTCGTCTGACAACATCTTTAAGGTTCTACACCATAACACCTCTGCTTATATAATGGATATGATAGAAGTGTATAGACTGGAAATCGGAGCTTCTCGTTCACAACACCCGTTAAGATTACGGAAGCTGGCTGCTATCAAAACACGGCGCTGAAAGTCATTTTTTTGTTCCACATTGACCTGACCGATACAGTTTTTAATAATAATGAACACATTGGAACACCGCCTTGGAAATGTCTGACAAAGTTTAAACTGATTTCTGGTGCACAACTAACCTCATTGTTAACACCTGTCCTGTTTCATAGTCACCGAGTACATAAAAGTAATACCCGCCAGGTGAACCTTTAAACAAATGCAGTGGTTACAGAAGGCACAAAAATGCTCTTGTAAATTTGTTTAAAAGCAAATTTTAGGAACCATAAACGCATGTACTCAATGTCTCTGCATGGAGAAAAACACCATTAAAGACCCACGAAACAGACCAAAGACGAATATCAAAACAGCTCAGTTCCATTGCAATTTAAGAACTGCCTATCATGTTCCGTCAGACACGATCAAAAAGGAAAGCATAGCGTCCAACAGTAACCAGACATGAGATGTATCTCAAATAAGTCAAGTACAGCGTATTTTGATAAAACGTTTTACAACGTTAATAACTACAGTTTAAAAATTGCTATGACCCAAAATATTATGAAGTGTGTAGCTAAGCAAGATCCCCATAAAAATCAGGTTTTGATATACCTTCTCGTAGAAGTGCTTTTGAACTACTTCTGAATTTTAAAACTTATTCGAATTGCGGCAAAATATTCACGCTATTCCTTATAACGGTAGCCGTACTGAAGAAATATATTTGCTATCATTCATTGAAATCTTCAAGATGACTTTACATTCTGGTCAACCGAATTAATCGAGAAATCGGAACATCCCATTAGATGTTGCAGCGGGTTCGTCCTCATCCAGCACCGATTGACCAAATGTTTCAACATGAAAGCCCTTTTAAAATTTTTATTGACTGGTCTATTTATTCTTCAGTTCCAACTGAATTATTTACATAATCAATGGTAAATAAACTGCATGAAAATGATACATGACGATAATATGATGAATACCATTACATTGAAAAGTCGAAGAAAAAGTAAACATTTTAATACAAGTCATAAACTGAATAAGATAAAAGCAACCGAAGTCGCGGTTACTAGGTATCATTTTTTTTTCAGCAAACTCAGATAAGATAACGTTATACCTTTTCTGTTTATGTAATAGAGACAAATGTCAAGCTACGGTCTATATAAAGTTACACCTATTACATTGTACAGGAAAATAACTTTCTACGTTCTTGTTTTCTAAAAGACTTTTATACTGCACTTCTCCCCGTTTAAATTGATTGCAGTATAAATTTAAGAAACAAAATTCGTCTTAAAACTCTTCCCAATCGCAAGATTGAGTGAGTAAAAGACGCATTTGTTCTGTTGAAACCTATAACGTTTATTTTGCATGAACCGCAAAAGGAAAGGCGTTAGTTGCGATAACGCTGCTTAGTGATAACGGGCCGCTTTTTTGACGACGTTCACGTGTAGTCAAGGAAAACGTTTCTTAGACATTTTAGTTATCTTTCAAGTGAACAAAATGACCGGGAGGCTGATTATAATGTGAAATACAACAAAACATGTGTAATTTGTATGTGTAGCTTGTATGTATGATGCATATGACCACTTCCAGGCCTTTTTTTGCATCATAAATCTTGTCGAAAGTCCTTCTGCATTTTTGACATTACATTGACATTTCTAAGTGAACAACCTTCAACTCTGTCCTCACGGATTTGAAATTATTTTATTTTATTAATAAAAGACATGTATCCATTCGGTCCTATCGTCTACGTTTGTAGACAAATTATAAATGAATGATGAAAAATCAAAAAAGATTACATGAAATAAAAAATGATGATATATGTCATGTTAGATGTTTCTACAGCATTTTTGTCGATTTTTGAGGTTATTTTTTACATTTTAGTTTTATCTTTTGAAACACTGCTCTAGATCATATTGTACATGCAGTTAATAGGTAACACGACATCTACATTTATAACAAACACGGGACCGCGTTTTTGGTGAATGACCGAAGATGTTGCTTTTTTGAGGTTTTGCCTGAAGATGAAGTTCATATGACGGTTAGTGTCATCTATATTTAGGCCAGTTTGTATGTCTTGCTTCAAGGTTTGTTGAGTGTAAGTATGAATAAACTGGGTCATTTATTTGAGCTGTATGACCAAAAACGCTGATTTTAAAGGTAACCATTTTAAATTTGAAGATGAAGGTCATATTAGAGTCAAGGTCATTTTTATACAGATCAGTTTGTAGGTCTTGTCATATGAATTGTTGAATGTAAGTATGAACTAAAATGGGCGATTTACGTGGGCTATAGGCGAAACACTAAAATGTTGTTTATCGAGGTTTTAAGAAACAAGGGACTTCGTTTTCAAAATACAAAATCATGCCCCCGGTTGTTTGACCCAAGACGTTCTTCTTTTAGGGTTTAAGCTTAATGCTGATTATCAGATGATTTGAAGGTCAATGTCTAATATATCAGGTCAGCTTGTAGGTCTTGTATCAAAGTTTGATGAGACGGGTCATCAATTTGCGCTGTAGGCGAAACGGTAAAATGTCGTACGCTTAATGCCCGGGGGATGAAAATATAACAGGAGTAGTTTTTCAAATATAAAGGTCCGCCACTTAAAGTGATAGGTCACAAGAAGATTACAGTCACTCCCATTTTCCGTGGCTTTGTCATTGAAAATAAAGACATGACTGTAGTCTATATTTTCAATAGTCATGCCAAAATATCGTCGACTATCTGTCAGTCCATGCAGAGGAGAGGCTGTCACTACGTTAACAAGATGCGACATCATGACAATACGATATGACAGCACGGTAACACTTTGCGACAGAGCTCCACATCATGATACGACAGTAAGATAACATGATGCTATAGCTGGACAACACGATGCGACAGCACGACATGAATATCGTATAATCTTATATTATTGTCGTATTATCTCACTGTATTGTCGAGCTGTCATATCGTGTTATCATGGTGCAGTGGTAAGCAGAACGACATTAATATCGCACAACAGCATCGTGCTGTCGTAGCGTCAAGGTCGATTGCACAACAGTACGATAGTTATTGTGTCTTATCCCGTTCCGGTTACACATGCGAAGCAGCATAGACATAGTAGATTTAGTTCGCAGGCTGGTACAAGCCACACTTGTCGACCAACAACATGCAAATCTTAAGTAACGAGTGCAGAATACAAAATATCAAATATAGCTACAGTTATAACGACCCTTTTATGATATATATCCTCCTTTTTGTTTGTTGTTTGTAATCTAACGAAACCTTCAATGTTGTCGAAGTTAGAACCAGTGAACTTTTTATGTGCGCTATTGGGCCAATTCGTCACTCAACCTGTGATATGCCGGTCACGTGAGCGGCAAGAAAATAATTTTCGCTTGTTTGATATTAAACGAACGCTTCGGAGTACGCCGGCCACCTGAGTTGCAAATAAAAAAAGATAAATTTCCAATTCCTTATGATTTTCTATTGAGGCCTTGTCAAAAAATGTTAGCAAAATATTTCTTGTGATATGTTTCTACCTTTACTGTTATTAACCCAATTTTTCAGATGTTTAACCGATTTCATATCGCGAATATATATGATTTGCCGCTCTGCCTATCTCGCTAGACCGGCGCACATCGGCGTACGCCGGTTAGACCCGGGAAGAACCGGGAAATCAAACAAAGCAGTTACCCGAGGCAAAACGGCGTACGCCGCAAATATGAAACGCATTGGCCCATTTATAGAACGCCAACATTAAGTCGCCCCTATTGGATGTATTCACGTATGGAGGGTACAATAGGTCAAGCATATTAAATGAAAGTATTCCGGCAGCATTCAATACAAAAGGTAAAATGCGGATTTTTAATCTGCCTGTTCATATTTACTTGTGATATACAAGCTGTATTTTGACAGAATCCATATAGGTATATAATAAAATAATCGATGTTCACACTGCAAAGAATACGAGTCATTCAACCAGGTATTCTTTGACACATTGAAATAAATTTGAATGTGGAGTGCTGATAGATTATTCTTTTCCAACCAAAGGAAGCTGAGCAGCAGGTTTGCAGTCTCCTGTTTATTCTTATCACAAAAAAACAGGATACGTAAACAGACTTTAAAGAGAACATTTTTTTGCCACAATACAAAAAAAACAACCTTAAAATAATATTTCCTGTCGGTAGCCCGTACTCGCTGCGTTGAGAGTTAAAATCCAGGTTGAAGGTGGGGGTGTTTTAATCAAAACAAAACTTTATTACCCCACCTACCGACCTAAGTTGACCTTATCTCGATTTTTCGATATCTCGACTTTATTTCCTTGGTCCCGACGAAGTCGAGATATCGAGATTTGACTGTACAAAGATAAACTGATAAAAGATAAATGATACAAAATCAAGGAGTTGGAATCGTCGCTCAAAGAAGGTGCTGAATACCATTTACCTGGAAATGAAAAGCTAACATGCAATGTTTAAGTTCCTAGTAACTGTTTTATTCAAGCAGAATAAATCGAAGTTATCGGCATGGAAGTCTGATTACCCGCCACCAGGAGGCGGTGGGTTTATTGGTATACTAAAATATTTTCGCTTGTGGGACATGGAGCAAGTCACGTGACAGGTTTTCGATCCTGTACAGATTTTTTATATATATTATTTTCTTTAAAAAAAAAAAGAAACAAACTTGGGTCACGTGACACGTTTCGACCATTTTCGTAACACACCGTAAGTTACATCCATCTCGGATGACCGTGACCTAATTCACACGATCCGTTTGTTTACATTTCTATTTCTACAATTTTCGCCTTTCATGTGGTACATGCGACTTACATACAAGAATTTTATAATTTGGTGGTGATGTGGGATTACCACGATTATCGGAGATTTGTGGAATTAGGCTTTTTCTTAATATTAAATTGTAATTGTCATGATCAGGTACCTTGGATATCCATTAAATAGTCTCAGAATGTCTTATTAGATGAAATGTTTTAACCATGTTTTTGACCCGGTTTGGCCTACATTTTGGCAAAGAAATGTAGTCATACCCTGCATGAAAGTGTAGGTATATTGTCATCATAAACTTAGATCGGATATGGTACTTGAGACAGCGGTAGAGCTGGAGTGGCCCTTATAGGTGACAAGGCATTGTCCGAACTTAGAAGACTGGAACATTGAACTAAGAAATGAAAAGAACGAATCCATGATAGACTGGTATTATAAGTACTGGCTATCGACACTTTCTCATCATCCAGACCGGCAAGATAACAATTGCGCAAGTTCTCATTTATTTTCTATCTAAATAATTGTTACCATTTTAACAGTGGTACAAATTGATGTTATCATTTCCATCTTAGAATCATGACATTGGGAATAATTAAATTACTCTGATTGAGTAATTTTAGACTGTAATCAGTCATTAGATTCCTTTGAAATAAATATCTCTGCCAAAAAAATCCTTTTTATAGCACGTTTTGTAATAAATTACAACATCTCTTATCACTTTCGCCATTTGTTGAGATGAGCCTAGGGTTTATTATTATTACGGAGAAATAAATAAATATTAGTACAAATTATATTATCTGAACAGACTTTGATTTCAACTCGTTTAGATTTGAAAATTGAACACTGCTTAAGCCGGTGCTGGGGGCAAGGGCAGTGTTGCATTTTCCATTACTACTCATGAACAGACTCAATCAAATCAAGTCTGCAATTTTCACTGTTTGCATTGTTGTCGGTTCTTCCGAGGGATCTACTTTCCAGATTATATTAGTATTTTTGGTTGCGGGTTTATCCCGAGACCAAAGTTACAAGTGTATTTCTGACAATCATATAATATCTTTATTTGATTCCAAATCACATCCAAATGATCTTCATGTGCTACACAAAGTAGTCCCATTCATGAAAAATGCGGATGAATTATCAATGAACAAGCAGTTCTTATTCAACCTCTATCCATTCACACGACCATTTAGATTATGCAAGTTCTATCAATGATAAGGTATTCCGACATTTCCAGTTTATTTGTGTGATACAAAGTGTACTGATTTTCACTAGTTGACGCTGGTTACCGGGAACAAAACGTGTCATTAACAATTTTATGATACTAAACAAAGATTGAGGAAAATAAAGCATGTCTCACGGTAAAATGAAAGTGATATTTTCAAGTTTTATCTTGTCTTGTTTGTTCTTAACACCAACAACATCTGAACCAGTTTGTTCTAAATTTGCCTTTGAAGAACAACTCCTCGAGGAAATGGTTAGAGTGGAATTTAAGGTTGGACAGATGGAAAAGGAAACAAAAAATACCAACAGCCTCGTTCTGGAATCGTTGAAGGAACTGAAACAAAACTGGGAGAAAGTAGCTAAGGAATCAGAAGCGTTGAAAATGGAGGTCAGAAAAGTATTAAATGATAATCAAGAGAAGGTATTGTAGGAAGTCAATGATCTAAGAGTAGAAAGGACGAAGACGTTGGAAGAATATGGTGACAAAATAACGGAATATGAAGGTTTGTATGACTGCAAGAAAAACTTTTGTTTAAAACACAAAAATGTTAGATCGTATCAGAATTGCAACATTAGAAAATGAACAGTTACTATTATAGAATGAAGACGCTTTTCAAACATTTAATTGTAATCTCTAAGTCGAATTACTTTGATTATGTAAACAGAACATGTAATAAAGCTACCTCGTCAAATAAATAATGTATCACCGTCCTTTAAATTTTATTATTTTGTTTTACTTGCTCTCAACATTGAAAAAAACAACAATTAACATTTAATACTAGTAGTTAGTGTACAAATGATACAAACTCAAGTACCAAATTGTGTTAAAAGCAAATTGTCTTAAAATGGACCTTGATTCAAATAAAAAACAGACTTAAACACACCAATAAATTGATCATTGCTTAGCAACATTTCGTATGCAATAGTGGGTGGGGTAAGGAACTTATAATGTACGAGTTGTTTTCAGACCATTTTGGATCCTCAAATTTCGGAAACCTGCTTAGAAAAAAGAAAATGCACAATATTCTCCATTTTAGGATTTAACGGGGACTCTGCGTAAACAATTGCAATCCCGGTAAAGGTGCCATGTTAGAAACAGTCTTGATGCTATCATATCCACTTAGGCTAAGTTTTCATTAGATGTATCACATGTTCAAGTCACATATCAGTAACCCAGTGGTAGAGCGTCAGCCCCGACCGAGTCACACAAAAGACGTAAAAAATGGTTCTAGTAGCTTCCTGGCTTAGAGCTCAGCATTAAGAGGATAGTGCTAGGACTGGTCAGCCCGGTGTCAGTATAATGTGACTGGGTGGGGAATCATGCCACGTGTCTACGGCGTGATATTCTAGAGAGGCAGCACTATAAAGTTGGGCATTGTGCTCACTGCTACAAGTAGACACCGTCGTTTATATGACTGAAAAATTGTTGAAAAAGACGTTAAACCCGAACACACACACACACACGCACGCACGCACGCACGCACGCACACACACACACACACACACACACAAGTCACTTATCTGTCCTTTTTATGGTTTTAGGTGATGCATTGTGGCATATTTCTCATTTCAAATTTGCAACAGTGTTTATAATTGCATTATTTGAATAGCTATATTGTTCAATTTATTGCAGTTTCCCCCCAGTCTTTTGATGTGTTTCTTGTATGCTCAGTTAAAGATGAATTGCTGGTGAAGTAAAGTGGGATAACTTTTTATTTTGTTTAAAATTAAATGATAGCAATAATAAGTAAAATTTATTTCTCCGCTTGTCGTTAGCTCCCTTTTTTTCTTAAACACAAAAATGAATATTTATTTCACTAACCTCTCCACTGTTTTCTGAAGAAAAAAAAAACAATGGACAACTTTTCACTTTTGTATGTTTTTTCGAAGATTATATTGACAGCGCGAGAGCGTGTACGCTTTTACGCGTTAACTCAATTTATGTGTTTAAATCAGATTGATTAAAACGATTCAATCCACGTCATATCAATGTACATTTCCCTTTTTTCAATTCACGTTATATCAATGTACATGTACCTATTTTCAGTCCACGTCATATCAATGTACATGTTCCTATTTTCAATCCACGTTTAACTTATATCAATGTACATGTACCTATTTTCAATCCACGTCATATCAATGTACATGTTCCTATTTTCAATCCACGTCATATCAATGTACATGTACCTATTTTCAATCCTCGTCATATCAATGTACATGTACCTATTTTCATTTTAGCGTCCGTGATGGTACCAGATGTTGCATATAAAGTCAGAATTCCGTCATAATTTGACCCAGGAGAGAATGAGGTGATTGTCTTCATCAAGAACATTGTAAACACTGGAAACGCCTACGACAATGCTACGGGGATATTTATAGCTCCGACTGATAGCACATATCTTTTCAAAAGTCATCTTTGTCTCCACGCGGGAAAGTGGATCTCATTTGGTATATACATTGATGATATGTTATATACCGTTGGAAGATTCTACGAACAAGACTTCAGCACCTGTTTCAATATCGAAACAGCATCTGCCACGAAAGCTCACCATAGGGCGTCAGTAAAAAGCTTGAGTGCATCATCTGGAAACGTACTGTATGGGGAAGTAAACCATAGACACAGCATGTTTTCCGGGATTTTGATTCATAAGTAAATTTACTATTAATGAACATTGCCACATAAAATAAAGTAATTAGGACGCAAGTCATAACGTCAAAGTGATCAGTTTGGTTGGATTATTTCCATATATCTGCGGGATATCCCAAGAAACGGACGCCAAAATATCTACTCATGCGAACGTATTGAACGGATTGAACAAACCGCCATTCATCTCTACGACAGCATCAAAGACAGCAATTGAAGCTTTCTACTGATTGACACTCGTTTCAAAAAGGAGCAGGAAAAGAAAGAATGCAAAAAGACAGAACAGAGTAAGAAAATGATTTGGAAGTAATAGTGTAAGAAGACAAAAAGGTTCAACCGGTAAAGGAAATCACTGTGGTAAAGATAGATATAACTTAAAGAAAACTCCTAAAATATAACGGAACAAAAGTGAAATGATCGATTTGTGAACGAAAAAAGGACGCGGCAGATATCAGGGAGAAAATAAAAAAGCTGAAACTATTGCTGTAAAGTATGATGAAGTTCTTATTAAAGGTTTTATTCCAGCAAATTGCGTTGAAGTAATCGATGAAATAGTAATATCTGAAGATAAATTAAGGTTACAAGAAGAGGAATTATACTAAAGATTGTTGACAAAACATCCAATATAACATTGAAGCGTTATTGAAATAGTATATTATTACTAATACTTTGGATATATATAAAGATGAAAACTATACCAATACATTTTCACTACTTTAGTATTATAGCTACTTCCTCTAAATAAATAATTTGTAATTAGACTTTCGCAGTAGTTAGATTTTCAAAAGTATGAAGTACAATGTGTCTAGTTATTGCATAGAGCCAGTGCCATTTCTTATTCACACATGGAATTTATTTTGCTAATTGTAAAATTAAACTTGAATGCTAGATCTACACAATGATATTCCAACTCATAAGTTTTAAAACATTAAGTCAATAAATGATTGAATGTAATTTAGATCGTATGTCGTTGGATTTTTGTGATAAGGACTGTATCATTGCATTACGTATCTCTTTGTGTATGCAGATGTTATAAAATTCAGTCAAGGAATAACGGAATGCTTAGCAGAACTTGTCAGACAGTCTGCCTTCGAGCAGGTCTGGTTACTTTTTGAGAGGTCTTGGACCGAATGGCAGACATTTACACAAGTTACCATACCTTTCAAAATTAGTTAAGAAATGGTTTTCGTAACAAAATATGTCACAAATGTTTTGATGCCTTGTCCTTTTGATTTTAGACTCCAGTTTGCATTTCATTTTTTGTCATAAGTTAATTGAATATAGTTTGCTAGTTTTGTATAGTGTTTGCTTATATTGTGTATATACCTAAAATGTTGATATCTGGCATTATTTTTCGTTACTGCAAATATACATGGCCATGTTACGAAATCCACACAGCAGTTATCTTGACGGGGATGGAGAAAGTTCACCGAAGCCGACAATAAGAGGAACCAAGAAAGGGAACAAGGCTATCTTGATGAACAACACAGAATACAGTGTTTTTTCATAGTGTTGTAGTTGTTCTTTACTAAACCAAACTCTGTATTTGCAAACATTATAATGCGTGAATGCAGAAGTAATTACAAAGAGGAATAATATCCAGGACTTTGTTTACTTCAGAACACATGTTTTTCTTAATTCTTCTTTCATTTTAACTGTAAATATTTTTTTGGTAAATAAATTTGCATAAGTTGTGCTGAGTTGTTGATAAAGGTTGAATTAGCTACTGTAGTATGTTATGTCATTTCATCCCTCGTCCGTTCGTCCGTTGCTTGGCAATGTCTAGTTATCACATGTGAAGACAAAGGACTCCTGTATAAAATGCATAATTATACTTTCAATATCCGTGTAATAATAGGGCCAGGGACGTCAATATCTTACCATATTGACTTGCTTTTCATATCGGGTGTTCAGCATCATTTTTGGCGTCAAGGAAAAAGTCTTGTTTATATGACGTAAGTAATTGTTTCTGAAAATAAAATTTTAGCCTGTACTCTTACCATTATGTCCAAATTACTTCTAAGCGACCTTTCTGAAGTACGGTACCTGATAGCATTTTAATAGTAGAGTATGACCTTAAAAGTTCGTTAAAGTTGATATATATAATTCTATTCAGACACAATAATAATTTTATCATTTTGTATCATGTTTGTGCTGCTAGGCGCTTGTCGTAAATGGTCTGGTATACTTTGGTAGTGATTTGTTCGTATAAATTCTCTCTACCTACCTATATATATATATATTTTGCCGTAGAATTGGTGTCAGAAAGGTAGTCTGTCTACCTTTCTGACACCCATTCTTCGGCAAAAGCATTGATGGAGTAATATTTTCTATTCCCCAGCAGGAATGCACCTTTAATCAAATAAATGTAAAAAATGATAATCCTTCTTTCAGAGGTCAATTATATCAAAACCCAGAGTCTGAGTTTGAACATAACAACATATCAGACAAAATTGAGCCGCTCCATGAGAAAACCAACATTCGACCAGCGTGGATCCAGACCAGCCTGCGCATCCACGCAGTCTGGTCAGGATCCATGCTGTTCGCTATCAAAGCCTAATGCAATTAGAGAAACCGTTAGCGAACAGCATCGATCCTGACCAGACTGCGCGGATGCGCAGGCTGGTTTTTTTCCATGCTGGTCGCAAATGCACTATGTGGGTTTTCTCATGGTGCGGCTCAAATGTCTTTTACCCTTTATGAGAGGAAAGCAAGAGTTATCCAGTTTAATTCTACGTAAATTTACACAGGAGTTGTCCATGGTCATTCGGCCAAAATCATAACATCTTTGGATCCTCGGGCACACCGCCCATCCTTTTTCTTGCAGTAAACTATGCAACTAGCCGAGATAAGTTGTGCAATCAAATATAAATAATTTAAAGGAAAATTTTCATTTTTTTTATTTAAACCGTAAACTTAATTATGTTTTTCAAGCGACAGATGCTAAAACTCAGACAGTCTTGATTATAACAGGATTCGTTTAGTGCAAACACATTTTATTCAATACAGCCCCGATTTACGATCTTGTGTACCAAACTAAACCCTTACAAAAAATGGTGCATATTGCTCGTAAAATTGTAAGGCAGATGGAACTTAGCGTTTACGACAACTTTAATTCTGATAAATGCGTTTTTATGTGTGTAGTTAATTTCTTTTTAATACAAAACACACATGGTATCAGTTAACTTCGTCTTTGACACCGGAGAAGAATTACTTTTGAATTCATATCTTCCGTAACTAGTTTTCAAATGATGAATATTGACCGAAGTAATACAAAATATTCAAAAATTTTCAACACACATACACACACGTACGGACGCATACGAACGCACGCGCGCATTATATTTGTTCCATTATGTGTCTGTCTTGATTGTCTTTCTCTGTGAATTCGAAGAATTAGTCACAGTACCGGTAAGGCTTTACAGTTTTTTTTTTTGCAATACAGATATTTATGTTACAAACGTAGGACAAGAAATAAAATCGTGATCTGATGAATTGTTCTTCATAAGTAACTTAACTATATGTTCCTATCCAACAGAGAAGTAGAATAAAGTTACAGAAAATATAAAACAAACAGTAGTTCTACAAGAATTCCTTTTTATTTGTGCATTGCTTTTTCCCACGTGAACGCTCATTTTTAAGGAACATGACGTTTGAGCATTGTAGCTGAAGAAAATTAAAAATATTGAAGAAGTATTCAGAAAGTATAAAACACGTATCTGTAAGAAATGGCATTTAAACGGTTGCGCTTCTTTCTTTTAGTGTGTTTATTCTCAACACTAACTGTTTCTGAACCGATTTGTTCTAAATTTGTCTATGAAGAACAACTCCTGGAGAAAATGGTTAGAGTGGAATTTAATGTAGGACAGACGGAAAAGGAAATAAAGAGCACCAACAGCCTTGTTCTGGAATCTTTGCAGCAACTGAAACAAACCCGGGAGAAAATGACCGAAGAATTCGAAGCGTTGAAACTTGAAGCCAAGAAAATGTTAAACGAAAATGAAGTGAAGGTATCGAAGGAAATCGATGATCTAAGAGCAGAAAGGGCAAAGACACTCGAAGAATACGACAATAAAATAAAGGAGTTTGGAGGTATTTATTATTGCATGTAATGTTCATATCTACTTCGTTTAAACACATTTTCATCAGTTTGAAACAGATCGAAGAAAAGAGCAGGTTTTGGTCATAATAAAATAAAAAACCGTTAAAAACATGAAACAGTTACAAACATACATCGATGGTTTTGTCAGTTAAACAAAAAAGAAAGTCAAGCGTTGTATTTTCTTCGATAAATAAAGGTTTACGCGCGGACCGTTGAGAGAACATGATTACACCGATCAAGATACAAATAGCCACATGACGTCCGCTTCATTACTGCTCGGATGAATCAAGCTAAGCATTAACTTTTATCATCGTGTTTCATGTGAATGAAAATAAATATGGCTTTCTTGTGATTTATCGTAAGGTTTACAATGGTTCAGTATTTAGATGCTTTGGTTATAGGTTGAATAGAAACTGAACTACTTTAGTAACGCACTTAGAAAGAAAAGATTTAGACATAGACTAATTTCTAGTATACTTCAATTTTGAGATATTCTTTAGATTTCACATAAAGTATTTAGGTCAGACAGACCGTTAGTGTACCTTGTCTATCAAATATCATCAATCACAGCCGTGGTCGCAGATCATGGTATTCCTTATTTTACACGGGGTAAATGTTTGAAATCCTCGTAAATGTCAAAGAGGGCAGTTGATGTCAAGTTCTGAATAGTGGTTTGAAACTGGGTAAAACAAATACATGACTTTATATCCGATAAAGTCAAGTTTTCATTTTCTTTTTCTTTTTTAAGAGGCAGCTGTGGTACCAAATATTGCATTTAAAGCCAGAACCCCTTCCTCACTTGACCCAGACGACAATGCAGTGATTGTGTTTACCAAGAACATTGTAAACATTGGAAACGCCTATGACAACACTACAGGGATATTTACAGCTCCGATAGATGGGGCTTATCTCTTTACAAGTCAGCTTTGTCTCCAATCTGGAAAACATATCACATTCGGAATCTACATTGAAAATATTGTATATGCTCTGAGCAGATACTACGGAATTGGAGAAGGCGATTACATTTGTTTTAACATCGAAACAACGGCTGTCTTAAAAGCTAATCAGAGGGTTTCAGTAAAAAGCTGGAGTGCCACCACAGGAAACATTC
The DNA here is from genome assembly GCF_021730395.1 of Mercenaria mercenaria. Classification (NCBI taxonomy): domain Eukaryota; kingdom Metazoa; phylum Mollusca; class Bivalvia; order Venerida; family Veneridae; genus Mercenaria; species Mercenaria mercenaria. The sequence continues at coordinate 4,095 of NW_026460869.1, read as the reverse complement.
TGCTTGAAGAAGAAAACCATAGATGGAACGTATTTTCTGGAACTTTGATACATAAGTAACTGTGCTACAGTAATATCTGGATCGTCATTTTTTTGAAATTTGGAATGTTTGCATTCTCTCAATTTATGTTGCATTTTGCTGCTTCAGAAACTGTAAACCTTGGTGTGTATTAGTGTTCAATTTATTAGTTACTTTTAATATGACAAGTTATACTTATTTTTTATAAAACACGGTACGGTTAACGTAACGTCGGCCTACCTGCAGCGAACAAGACTTAGGTCTGTATTTTTTTCTTTCTGTTTTTCGATGATATTTTTAAAAAGTAGTTGTGCCTGTGAGACAAATAAAAGTAAAAATATAACTAACAATTTACAGCAGACAGCCAAATAAATGTACACAAAACTCCCAAAGGGTACCAATTTTTATTTCTGTACGCCACAGAAAATAACGATTTCAACTGTAAACTGTATCTTCTCTCACAAATGAACAAGATAGAGCTATTTTTTCTTATCTTATCTCCTTAATAGATTGATGTTTTATGTTTGTGTAGCTTGTATGCATGATGCATCTGACCACTACCCAGGCCTGTATTTCCATAATAAATCTTGTGGATTGTCTTCTTATATTTTTTTTGACATTTCTAAGTGGACAAACTTCAACTCTGTTCGCACAGAGTGTTCTTTGCACAGTGAAAGCACCCGCCATTTACAGTACAGTTCCTGATAGTAAATAGAGTGTCTTTTCATGCTGAATTTATACATGAGTGTCTTTTCATGCTGAATTTATTAAACGAGTTGAATAAAATGATAAAATGCAAGGCTCTGTCGAGCATTTTATCAATTTTATTCAACTCGTTTAATAAAGTCAAAAATGTAATATTCTTTTTATCACATGTTAGCCTTTCCTGTCGGAACATCAACATTTCTACTTTCTTAAAATATTATAAACAAGTCAATTTGACCAACGTCTCCTCTAATACTATAAACGACGTAGACGTCAAAGCTTTATTACACTATAGTATATTATCATTTTTATGTAATGGCTTTTTTACACACCCGCGACGTCAAACATGTGATAAATTAAATAATATAATATTATGTTTAAAAAATGTACCCTTTCGGTCCTTTCATCTACTTTTGTAGACAAATTATAAATAAATGGTGAAAAAAAAATAAATAAACACAACATGAAATAAAAAATGCTGAGATCAAGTTAGATGTTTCTACAGCATTTTTGTCGAAATTTAAGGGTTTTTTTTACCTTTTAGTTCTATCTATTGTAACACGTCTATTTTAAACACGAGTAAGTCAGAATGCTCTAGTTCATAATGTACGTGCAGCTAAAAGGTTCAAGGGGCAAGACGTGAACTGGTTGCACTAGGGCAAAATGGTTGCAAACTTACAAAATGGCGTATATTTGCTAAAATTATCGCACGCTTGTTGGTTTTTCATCAGGCAAATGGGTTTCTAAGGTATTTTGAACGCTACTGATATATGTATGCATCAGTTCTGTGTCTACGTTACACTTGGTTTTGCGTTTCATTGTCGTAGATTTCGAATTACGAAGTTATTGAAGGTATGAAATGGTCACATTTTGAACGGGCTCGTTTCTTGCCGGTTTTTAATTCTTATGAATAACTAGCCTATTCTGGGGACTTTAAACGAGACACAACTGATTGTGAAGTATTTCATAAAAGTTTGGTTCTGCATGTTTCATACATAATCCTATACCCAATTAAATCTTGTTCAAGCTCTTTTTTGTTGCAAACTTGAACTTCAAGCAATTCGGACGCAAACTTTTACTCGGAAAATAGAGTCCAACTGTCAGAACATGTTGATTGTTTTACTTGAACAAAATTTGTCTTGATTGGGGTTTGCTCAACATCACGCCACCCTTTGATGTTTTAAAATAAGAATTTGTTTTGTCATATTTTCACGAAACTTGGTAGAGCGTTATGCTCGATTTACAATAGAAAGCTGTGACTTTATTAAATTTTATAAAATAGTCTCGTTGAACAATAATTAAAAAAAAAACAGTTTCAATGTCCGTTTCATATTTTAGGAAAAACAAAAAAAAAATGCAATAAACGACGCAGTGAAAAAGTGACGGACATGAATATTTTCAAACAGAGATGAACTATTTCGTCTTTAAGCTTTTTTTAAAGTACAGAGATACATCACTTTTTCGCCATTTAAAACTCCAAAACAAAACTGTTTCACAAACTTATACGACGGACTGTCCAAAAATTAAGTGGTATTAATAAAGTGAAATTAGTGGAAACTATAAAAGAATATTAAACTTTGGGAGCAAAATGCATTAAAAAAAAGATCGGAGAAGAAGAAATTGTGACAACTGATAGTGTTCCTTCAGCAAGCAATCATACATATACCGGCGACGGAAAAAATGGAGAATATCAATAACATATAAGTGAAATTAATGAGGCGACTTCATTTTTTACACGTTTGGTATGGGATGGGAAATAATCTACATCAAGCATTTCGTTTAAAATGTTCAAAGATACCTTACAATGGTGCGATTGCAAAACGATTTCTGAAATGAGATATTCTTAAGAAACTAAAGAATTCTTTTGGACAGGCCAAATTGATGTTATCATTCCCGTCTTAGAATTAAGACAAAAGGACCAATAAGCTCTGGTTTGGTATTTTTATACTGTCATCAGTCTTTAGATTCATTTTAAATAAATATCTCTGCCAAAACAATCCTTTTTGAAAGCACTTTTCGTAAAAATGTACAATATCGCTTATCTCTAACACTTTCTGTTGAGATGAGCCTAGGGAGAAAAGTCTTTTCTGAGAAACTATCAGCGTCATTATGAAGAAATAAATAAACATTAGTCCAGATTAGATGATCTGAACAGACTTTGTAAGTCTTAATATTTTGTAATATAGGAATCACTTCCATCTTTTTTCCACATGCGTTATTCCTTAGCGATTTTTGAAAAAAAGGAATAACTTTGCAACACGATTTGTTTATAAAAGAAAAATATACTTCTATTTACTGATCAAGTGATCTGTTTTTTGTTTTTTTTACAATGTGTACTGATCTAATCCCGATCAAACTTCGCGATGCTTTGCACCAAAAAGGGCATGCATAAAAAGTTATTATCTAAACAATAGTTTAAGCCGACGCATTTGTTTGGAAATTTGAAAAGAATAAAGGAAAGAAGATGATGTCGAGACAAACAAAAAGCATATGGAGTAAGTAGTTTGTCAGATTTGTGTATTATAAAGTCCGTAAAAATTAGTTTCAGTGTAATCATTAAATATATCCTATCTCTGGCATTGCCAGAACTTTTACTTTTGATTTCACATCTTTCGTAACAAGATGTTTAAGCGACAAATATTTTGCATATATATTCTCATATTATAAGTCTTTTTGTATGTACTCCTTATCGTTGCACTATAGAAGCATTTCAAAGAAGGTTTAGTAAACATTAAGGCGGCAAAAGCATTCTCTTCTCTCATGTCTTCGTGTAGATGGATACCGTCATGAATTAGGTGTCAAGAGTGATAAATGTCAGTGAATAGATCGGGCTCTTAATAATACCCTTCGTGATGAAGAGGATTGTGTTGATTAATCGTGTTATACCCCAGTCACACACACGGCGCGGATAGCTACGTCTAGTCACGAATAGAAACGTAGTAATCTGTATCGATCCGTACCTGAGCCATACGGATTAGTACGGACTGATACGGATTACTACTTTAAGGTACGGCTTAGGTACGGATCGTTACAGATTACTACGTTTCTATTCGTGGCAAGACGTAGCTATCTGCGCCGTATGTGTGACTGTGGTATTACATAGTTTACAGGATAAAATACTGGACACAGTTTTAAAATGTCTAGCATGTGATTGGTTGAAACAGTAGAATATTCTCTCAAAATAGTAGGATAATTCAATTGATATACTTATAAAAACAATGAATACAATGATATAATTAAATGTTAACAATCACTTTATTTAGCTAAGTTCTATCTTATCGAAATAAAACACAAGACAAACCAAATGGTTACAAAACATTTTGACTGGAAAACGTGGGTGTTCACTTTCATATCTGAATGACATGGCTGATC
>NW_026460868.1:0-1110 GCF_021730395.1 Mercenaria mercenaria | reverse complement strand
ATCCAAAAACGTTCTTAGTAACGCACACATTTATCGTTGCATAAACAGTCATATACCACAAAGAAAATATTTTATCAGCATACTCAAACATTACATAGATTTCAGATAGTAGTAAAGCCTTTCTACAGGGAAATATCAGTGGAAATGATTTTGTGAACATTATTGAACAAAATGTGATTTTTTGTTCCTATTCAAAGAAATCAGTGGTTAAGGTGTATCACAGGAACTGAAGCAACCGTTGAAACCTACAGTTGACAAGACAGCACTTTCTTAGGCATAACTGGCAGTATTGCCTAATTTCAGGATTTTATTCCCACAAGATTATTTCAAATTATGCGAAGTAACCAACCAACAAATTAGAGATTTAAATTTCCTTTCAGAGAAATAATTGCATGAAAATATTTGTCCGTTAAAATTACGCTTTTGTATTCAAATACGGGTTAAACAACAGAGTAGTTTTTGTAACTGCTTAAGGATATTTACTAATTACGCTGTCAACAATTAGCAAACAAATATTTTACAAATGAAATTAACCGAAACAAGAAATATATTTAAAAAAATATTCGGCGTTGGTGGGGACTTGATATGTTGAAAATGCTGGATATTAAACAGTATAGATAAAGAAGCATAATAAAGTCATTCTTTAATAATGTGCATGCTTTCTCGCAAACGTCCTCTTAAACCATGTGAAGTTTCAATAAAATCACTGTAACTGTCGATCCCCGCGCGTTCGAATTTCTTCTTGCTTTACAAAAGAGTGCAATTTTAAATTAATACTATATTTCTGACACTTCTCGGTAGATATACCAGCAAAGAGACGGCATGTTGTGTCAAACACTTGCTTTTATTACTATTAGTTTAATCAAGCGGTGGAAATCAAAGTACACTACAGAGTTTACGAAGATCGACGAGCTCATCTTGACAATCAACAACACAATTTAGGAGTCCCAAGATTCGTGCACTACAATCACTCACCATTCAGGTTAAACTCCAATATTTCGTGTATACATACCTTCTGTCTACAGTAACCTTTTGTTCCTCTCTATTATTGAAGATATATCTTTGAAATTAATATTGTGATCTACAATTTGAGGGATTTCACCGCCGATT